>NW_026047539.1:185000-200000 GCF_023864345.2 Schistocerca serialis cubense | reverse complement strand
CATGCGTGATTGAGTGGGTCTTTCCCCACATGAGCTGCTTGGTATTTGTTTCTCACATCCGGGGTGATATCGCTGGGTTCTGGTGTGGATGTTTCCACACCTGCCTCCCTACGGCCGTGACCCTATCTGCCGTTGTCTACTCTGTGTTGCTCTCCCATGCCTGCCTTTGACCGTCCGCCGGGAGCCCTCTCCCTTTTAACGATCAATATCAACTCCATCTCCAACCCGGTCAAACTTCGATCTCTGAAGGACTTTCTCCGCCTTGGTGCGTTTGATGTAGTCTTTCTCCAGGAAGTTTGTGCCCCTTTTCTATCTGACCTTGCTGGTTATGAGGCACTGTATAACATCGACCCTGACGCCCGGCGGGGTACTGCTTTGCTCTACCGATCAGAGTTTATTCCATCCCACGTTACCACGCTACCCAACGGTCGCGTTCTTGCGTGTATCCTTCAAGATGTCCTTTTTCTAAATGTCTATGCTCCTTCCGGTGCTAACCACAGGCATGGCAGAACAACACTTTTTCAGTCTGATCTCCCCCCTTTCTTAGCAGCTCGTCGCCCTATCGTCTTTGGCGGAGACTTCAACTGTGTGGTGGCCGAAGTTGACCAGGTCCCGACGCCTATGCGGTGTGAAGCGCTCGCTTCACTCCTTCGGGCGGCTGACCTTACTGACACATGGCGCCACTTCCATCCCGCCTACACGCAATTTACCCACATCTATCCCACTGGAGCCAGCCGTATTGATCGTGTTTATGTCTCGACTGATTTGACTCCCGCCCTTTGTGCCGTCCAAGTCATACCCGTGGCCTTTAGTGACCACTGTGCGTACTCGTGTTCCTTGCGTATCGCGGGTCCTGCCCCGGTTCCTCGTGGCACCTCTTGGAAGATGAATACCCTTCATCTGTCCCTGCCCGAACTTCGTGCTCTTGTCACGAAAACGTGGCAGGATTGTCTCGTGGACACTTCCCGGTACCCTACCACGGTGGTTTGGTGGCTCCGCTGTGCGAAGCCCCGGCTGCGACGTGTTATCCGGCAATACAGTCGCGACGTCGCCCACTGGAAACGTAGCACGTTGGCCTTCTATCAGCAGTGTCTCACTGACGCCCTGACTCTTCCTGCTGACCGGTATGATCAGCTCCGCATGCGCCTCAACAAAATTAAGGCGCAAATCCTTCGCTTCTCTCGGGAGAAAGCCGACGGTATGGTGGTGCGGTGTCGTTCTGCATCCCTGATTGAAGGCGAGGAGCCATCCCTTTATCACCTAGCCTCTGAACGAATTCGTGCCAAGAAGAACACCATTTTGCGCCTTAAGACAGACGATGGTGCGCGTATCACAGACAACCGCGACGTCCTCCAACACCTGACGGACCATTTCACGCACCTCTTCCAGGATGTTGAGGTCGACGTTGCCGCCCAACGTGCACTTGTCAGTGGGGTGCCAACTTCTTTGGATCGTCATGACCGCAGCTCCTTAACCGAGCCCCTGACACTCGCTGACCTCACATCTGTCCTCCGTGCCTGTCCGGGACGCAAGTCACCTGGCCCCGACGGTCTCCCTTATGAGTTCTACCAACAATTTTGGGACCTGCTCGGCGACCGTTTCTGCACAATGTGCGAGGAGATTTTTGCTGGATGCGACTTACCCGCCGACTTTTTATCTGGACGTATTGCCCTTATTCCAAAGGTGACTGGTCACTGCCGAGCTCAAGACCTGCGTCCTATCACTGTCCTTAACACTGACTATAAGTTGGTGGCACGATGCGTGGCCTCTCGTCTCAACCAGGCGATGACTAAGGTACTTTGCCCCACTCAATCCTGTGGCGTTTCGCGTCGGAACATCTTCACCGCCGCTTCCCTGTACCGCGATGTTGTCTTCCTCACCGCTGACACTCGCACCCCGGCTGCCATTCTTTCCTTGGACTTCGCCGGTGCCTTTGACAGGGTCTCGCACCCTTACCTGCTGGGCGTTATGTCGCGGATGGGTTTTGGGGAGCGCTTCATACGCATCATCCGGAACTTCTTGGATGGGGCGAATTCCACTATCGTGGTGAACGGTTGCCGGTCGCGCCCCATTCCCATCCGACGGTCAGTTCGACAGGGGTGTCCCTTGTCGATGTATTTGTTTGCCTTAGCGCTGGACCCCATGCTGCGTGACATTGGCCGGTTGGTCGACGGTGTCGTTCTCCCAGGCGTCACCTTCCGCTGTGCGGCCTACGCCGATGACGTTGGTGTGTTCGTTGCTAACGCAAGGGACATCGATTCCGTTCGCCGCATTCTCGATGTTTATGAACGGGCCTCCGGTGCTCAGTTAAATCCCAACAAGACTGTGTTACTTCCGCTAGGGCCACGATCTTTGACCGTCGAACGCCCCTGGTACCGAGTTGTAGGGGAACAGCGTATCTTGGGTCTTGAGGTGACTGCCTGTCCGCAGCGTATGTTAACCCTCACGTGGCGGCGGCTTCTCACACGCATCAGGGGCCTTTGCGTGAGCCACGCTGATCGACGGCTCGACCTCCATCAACGCATCCGGCTCATTAATGGTTATCTCCTCTCACGAGCATGGTATGTCGCCCAACTCCTTACGCTGCCGAAGCAGATCGGCCGAGCCATATCCCAAGCAGTATATTGGCTCTTGTGGCGGCATGCGCTGTTCAAGGTTGATGCGCTGACCTGTACGCTGCCGAAGGTCGATGGCGGCCTTGGCCTCATTGACTTTTCCCGGAAATGTGCGGCCCTTCTGATTCACCGTGTCGCCGCTTTGCGCGACGCCGACCCCGGTGGGACTACAGCGGTCCTCTTCGACCGTTATCGTCCACACTCGGCGCGTGCACCGGTCTGTTTGATGCATATTCCGATCCGGCTGACGACGGTCAGAGACTATTACTTCCACCGCAGTTATGTCCTCGCAGTGGCCACTGACAAGGCACGCACGTCGAAGCGCCTTTACCAGGCACTCCGAGGCCAGCCCAAGCCCCATAAATTAGAGGACAGACGACCGTCGGTCATCTGGCGCCAAGTTTGGGCTAATATTAACAACTCAGCCCTTCCCACGGCGGTTTCAGCGCTATGGTACCGTGTCGTCACCAATTTAATCCCCACTAACCATCGCCTGGCGGCCATCCGCCTACGGCCCTCGGCTGCTTGCGGCCGCTGTGGTGACGTTGACACCAGGGAGCATCGCCTCCTCTGCCCCCACGTCACAGAAGTGTGGACCCTTGCACGTGTACTCATAGCGCTGATCGGTGGGACGACGCCAGCAAATGTATCCACCGACTGGTTCCTTACACCTGATCTTCAAACACAACCCCGACCAAGGCGTAACGCAATGGTGTGGCTCTTGGGCCACACCATTTTCACGATCTACGACCTTTCCCTCGCCGATGCTGTCTCTTACATGGACTACCTGTGGAGCCAGCATCGCGTGGCGGAATCTGCTCGAAACTATACGACCACTTTTGCCCGGTATTTGAAAGTTGCAATGATCCATGGATACCAAACGGTGTTCCAGGTTGCCTAGGGCACCTTGTCCAGGCATTGCCTGGGCTTGCCCCTGGTTTTTTTGCACCAATCTTTGACTTGACTCACCCCAGATTCGCAATTGGAACAACTATTGCCATCACTTTATTGGAAAAATAGGCATCACGCAATCAATCTTAGAAGCTTATTCCTTCGTTAATTCTCTGGGCGATGGGATTATCTCGCCAGTTTCATTTACATTTGTGTGTGCTGCCGTCCCTCTTTTTAATTTCCTTTCATTTCCTTTCATTTCTATCTTTCTTTCTTTCTTCCTTTTGGTTCTCAACTCACTATTTCTTCACACCTGCAGAGTGAGGTGTCTTTCTGAGTCAAGTGTCGTCGCCCATTGCGGCATAGCAGAGTATGCCCTTCGCTTTTAATTTCGTTCCTGGCAACAAGTCTTGCTACCCAATGCACCATGTTGTGCGTGCTGCGGCGACACTCTAGGATGGCGGCAATTTTGGAGAGGACAAGGTAGGGCTGTAGGGGAGGAAGGAGGCCCAAAAAAAAAAAAAAAAATAAATAAATAAAAAAAAAAAATAAAAAAAATAAAAAAAGAAAAAAAAAACAGAAAAAAAAAAGTGTAGTATCTGTTCTTATCAGCTTAATATCTGATACGTCCTGCATCGCAGGACCAGAATATTAAACTCATTTTTGGCTCATGACGGAGTGCTAGGGGCTTGCTCCACCTCTGTCGCGGGTTGGCCCGGCATTGCAGTACCGCCGGGATCGGCCCACCTAAAATTAATTAAAACACAGCCTGAAATGGGTAAATATTCTGCAGTTATCAGATATTCCGCTGGTAGCAAATCTTGTTGCAGTTGTCGATGTGCCCAGTAGTTAGCTGCTTACACACCACGATTTCCACGATTTCTTGTAATTAATTTAGCATTATCTTATGAATTTTTTTTTTTTTTTTTTTTGCGGTTAGCCGGACCGCTCTTGCAGCCGCATTACACTAGGCTGGTAATTTATATGGGCACAGAAGGGTGCCTTCGGATGCCTCGTTGGCGTCACATATGGTCCGGCCACAGATAATTTTAATTTCATTTTTTGGAGTTATATCCTTAGCTCCTCGCGAACGTCGTCGTCGTCCCCGCCGCACGCACGCAGAATACGTGTGTACACACGTATGCAGTTGGCGGTGGACGATGTAAGCACTAGGCTAGGTGTAGCTCGCGCCGGCCTCGCGCCGGTGTAGCTCGCGCCGGCCTGGCGCTGCTGTGGGGCGGCCTCACGGCTTCTCCACTGCCCTGGCAGCTAGCGGCGTTGAAATGGGAGTCGCAGTTTACTGTTCGCCATGGAGGGTAGTACTGGGCTGTTGACGAGTGCTCTCGCGAATTGTCCTTCTTTCCCGCACTTGCTTTTGCGATGTTTTCGACGGTCGCCTGTTGCCATATCGGCCCGTACCACCGTGTGTCACTCCCACATGTGGAGCGCACACGCTGCAAGCATTTAGGCCCTTCGAATGCGGATTTTCCTTTATCGCTTCTCGGCCTTTTGGCTAAGATCAAAGTGTAGTATCTGTTCTTATCAGCTTAATATCTGATACGTCCTGCATCGCAGGACCAGAATATTAAACTCATTTTTGGCTCATGACGGAGTGCTAGGGGCTTGCTCCACCTCTGTCGCGGGTTGGCCCGGCATTGCAGTACCGCCGGGATCGGCCCACCTAAAATTAATTAAAACACAGCCTGAAATGGGTAAATATTCTGCAGTTATCAGATATTCCGCTGGTAGCAAAACTTGTTGCAGTTGTCGATGTGCCCAGTAGTTAGCTGCATACACACCACGATTTCCACGGTTTCCACGATTTCTTGTAATTAATTTAGCATTATCTTATGAATTTTTTTATTTTTTTTTTTTTTTTTTTTTTTGCGGTTAGCCGGACCGCTCTTGCAGCCGCATTACACTAGGCTGGTAATTTATATGGGCACAGAAGGGTGCCTTCGGATGCCTCGTTGGCGTCACATATGGTCCGGCCACAGATAATTTTAATTTCATTTTTTGGAGTTATATCCTTAGCTCCTCGCGAACGTCGTCGTCGCCGCCGCACGCACGCAGAATACGTGTGTACACACGTATGCAGTTGGCGGTGGACGATGTAAGCACTAGGCTAGGTGTAGCTCGCGCCGGCCTCGCGCCGGTGTAGCTCGCGCCGGCCTGGCGCTGCTGTGGGGCGGCCTCACGGCTTCTCCACTGCCCTGGCAGCTTGCGGCGTTCAAATGGGAGTCGCAGTTTACTGTTCGCCATGGAGGGTAGTACTGGGCTGTTGACGAGTGCTCTCGCGAATTGTCCTTCTTTCCCGCACTTGCTTTTGCGATGTTTTCGACGGTCGCCTGTTGCCATATCGGCCCGTACCACCGTGTGTCACTCCCACATGTGGAGCGCACACGCTGCAAGCATTTAGGCCCTTCGAATGCGGATTTTCCTTTATCGCTTCTCGGCCTTTTGGCTAAGATCAAAGTGTAGTATCTGTTCTTATCAGCTTAATATCTGATACGTCCTGCATCGCAGGACCAGAATATTAAACTCATTTTTGGCTCATGACGGAGTGCTAGGGGCTTGCTCCACCTCTGTCGCGGGTTGGCCCGGCATTGCAGTACCGCCGGGATCGGCCCACCTAAAAATAATTAAAACACAGCCTGAAATGGGTAAATATTCTGCAGTTATCAGATATTCCGCTGGTAGCAAAACTTGTTGCAGTTGTCGATGTGCCCAGTAGTTAGCTGCATACACACCACGATTTCCACGGTTTCCACGATTTCTTGTAATTAATTTAGCATTATCTTATGAATTTTTTTATTTTTTTTTTTTTTTTTTTTTTTGCGGTTAGCCGGACCGCTCTTGCAGCCGCATTACACTAGGCTGGTAATTTATATGGGCACAGAAGGGTGCCTTCGGATGCCTCGTTGGCGTCACATATGGTCCGGCCACAGATAATTTTAATTTCATTTTTTGGAGTTATATCCTTAGCTCCTCGCGAACGTCGTCGTCGCCGCCGCACGCACGCAGAATACGTGTGTACACACGTATGCAGTTGGCGGTGGACGATGTAAGCACTAGGCTAGGTGTAGCTCGCGCCGGCCTCGCGCCGGTGTAGCTCGCGCCGGCCTGGCGCTGCTGTGGGGCGGCCTCACGGCTTCTCCACTGCCCTGGCAGCTTGCGGCGTTCAAATGGGAGTCGCAGTTTACTGTTCGCCATGGAGGGTAGTACTGGGCTGTTGACGAGTGCTCTCGCGAATTGTCCTTCTTTCCCGCACTTGCTTTTGCGATGTTTTCGACGGTCGCCTGTTGCCATATCGGCCCGTACCACCGTGTGTCACTCCCACATGTGGAGCGCACACGCTGCAAGCATTTAGGCCCTTCGAATGCGGATTTTCCTTTATCGCTTCTCGGCCTTTTGGCTAAGATCAAAGTGTAGTATCTGTTCTTATCAGCTTAATATCTGATACGTCCTGCATCGCAGGACCAGAATATTAAACTCATTTTTGGCTCATGACGGAGTGCTAGGGGCTTGCTCCACCTCTGTCGCGGGTTGGCCCGGCATTGCAGTACCGCCGGGATCGGCCCACCTAAAAATAATTAAAACACAGCCTGAAATGGGTAAATATTCTGCAGTTATCAGATATTCCGCTGGTAGCAAAACTTGTTGCAGTTGTCGATGTGCCCAGTAGTTAGCTGCATACACACCACGATTTCCACGGTTTCCACGATTTCTTGTAATTAATTTAGCATTATCTTATGAATTTTTTTATTTTTTTTTTTTTTTTTTTTTTTTGCGGTTAGCCGGACCGCTCTTGCAGCCGCATTACACTAGGCTGGTAATTTATATGGGCACAGAAGGGTGCCTTCGGATGCCTCGTTGGCGTCACATATGGTCCGGCCACAGATAATTTTAATTTCATTTTTTGGAGTTATATCCTTAGCTCCTCGCGAACGTCGTCGTCGCCGCCGCACGCACGCAGAATACGTGTGTACACACGTATGCAGTTGGCGGTGGACGATGTAAGCACTAGGCTAGGTGTAGCTCGCGCCGGCCTCGCGCCGGTGTAGCTCGCGCCGGCCTGGCGCTGCTGTGGGGCGGCCTCACGGCTTCTCCACTGCCCTGGCAGCTTGCGGCGTTCAAATGGGAGTCGCAGTTTACTGTTCGCCATGGAGGGTAGTACTGGGCTGTTGACGAGTGCTCTCGCGAATTGTCCTTCTTTCCCGCACTTGCTTTTGCGATGTTTTCGACGGTCGCCTGTTGCCATATCGGCCCGTACCACCGTGTGTCACTCCCACATGTGGAGCGCACACGCTGCAAGCATTTAGGCCCTTCGAATGCGGATTTTCCTTTATCGCTTCTCGGCCTTTTGGCTAAGATCAAAGTGTAGTATCTGTTCTTATCAGCTTAATATCTGATACGTCCTGCATCGCAGGACCAGAATATTAAACTCATTTTTGGCTCATGACGGAGTGCTAGGGGCTTGCTCCACCTCTGTCGCGGGTTGGCCCGGCATTGCAGTACCGCCGGGATCGGCCCACCTAAAAATAATTAAAACACAGCCTGAAATGGGTAAATATTCTGCAGTTATCAGATATTCCGCTGGTAGCAAAACTTGTTGCAGTTGTCGATGTGCCCAGTAGTTAGCTGCATACACACCACGATTTCCACGGTTTCCACGATTTCTTGTAATTAATTTAGCATTATCTTATGAATTTTTTTATTTTTTTTTTTTTTTTTTTTTTTGCGGTTAGCCGGACCGCTCTTGCAGCCGCATTACACTAGGCTGGTAATTTATATGGGCACAGAAGGGTGCCTTCGGATGCCTCGTTGGCGTCACATATGGTCCGGCCACAGATAATTTTAATTTCATTTTTTGGAGTTATATCCTTAGCTCCTCGCGAACGTCGTCGTCGCCGCCGCACGCACGCAGAATACGTGTGTACACACGTATGCAGTTGGCGGTGGACGATGTAAGCACTAGGCTAGGTGTAGCTCGCGCCGGCCTCGCGCCGGTGTAGCTCGCGCCGGCCTGGCGCTGCTGTGGGGCGGCCTCACGGCTTCTCCACTGCCCTGGCAGCTTGCGGCGTTCAAATGGGAGTCGCAGTTTACTGTTCGCCATGGAGGGTAGTACTGGGCTGTTGACGAGTGCTCTCGCGAATTGTCCTTCTTTCCCGCACTTGCTTTTGCGATGTTTTCGACGGTCGCCTGTTGCCATATCGGCCCGTACCACCGTGTGTCACTCCCACATGTGGAGCGCACACGCTGCAAGCATTTAGGCCCTTCGAATGCGGATTTTCCTTTATCGCTTCTCGGCCTTTTGGCTAAGAAGCACCCCGCGGTCGGAGCGGTCCGTTGTGCTCTGTAGCGGGTCGCGAGTCGCGGTTCGTGGTCGTTTCGTTTGTTCTTGGTTTTTCCAGCGTTGATATTTTTGCGGTGAATATGTCGAACCGGTCGAACAGTATTCAATGCGTATTCGACAGAGCAGCGAGACGGCCTACGGCCTTTGAAATACAGGAATGGATATTTGGTGATCTGAAAGTACCGGAAAATGACGTCGACACCTTTCAACTGGATTTTGTCTTATTCTCGTTATTCGTGAAATTTCTCGACCAGGAGAAATACGAAAAGTATGGCCTGGCACTCGCGGGCGAACATCCGTTCCGCTACTTCGATGGAACTGTCGGAACAGTGCATATAGTGCCATCTGGCTTTGGGATACGGACTGTGCGGGTATTTAACGTACCCCCTGAGTGTCCCAATGACGTAATCGGCCGTGTCCTGTCGCGGTATGGCACGGTGCTCAGCATCACGAATGAGAAGTGGGGAAGTGCCTACCGTTTCCAGGGCAACAGCGGCGTTCGTAGTGTCCGCATGGACCTCCGCCAACACATCCCGTCGTATATAAATGTTGCGAGTACCAGGGCCCAGGTCACCTATATTGGGCAACCGCAAACTTGCTCCCTTTGTCAATCGACGGAGCATCTCCGCGTGGACTGCCCGCGCCGGCGTCCTGTGCAACTGCCGCGGGAACGCGCTGCTGGTACCGACCTTGTGCCTCTCCTCAGCGAGGTAGTGGCGGGCGCTGCCCACCGTCCCGCTGAGCGACCTGACGTGTCGCCCCCGCCAGAAGCAGTGCAACCGGCACCCAGTGCACCGGCTGACGGACCCGTCCCGGACCAGACGCCCGTTGTGGCGGTACCGCCGGCGGCGTCTGATGTGCCTGCTATGGCGAGTGATGTGGTCGCTGTCGAACAGATGGAGGTCGTTCTTCCTACCCCGCCCATCCCGGCAGATGACGCTAAGTCCCCCCGCCGTCGTCATCGGCGCAAGAAGGCGAACCCGGACCAGCCGGCGGAGGAAGCGGACGGTTTACGTCCTCCTGAGAGCGGCAGTGAGGCTGACTCTCAGGCCTCCTCAGTTTCCCGCTCTGTTTCCGCTGACCGCTCGGGCGGTATGCGGCAAACTGCTCGGCAACTAGAGGCTCTTATCAGTTCCTCGCGAGATCGGGGAGCGATCCCTGCAAAACGGAAACATGACCAGGGTAGCGACCAGCCAATGCAGCGTACTCGCACCCTTTCACATCCTACTGTGTCCGACGCGTCTGCGCCGCCTGGCTTAGACTATCCTGCCGATGGGGGAGGCCTGAACTGGGCTGACGACGAGGGCGATGACATGCGTGATTGAGTGGGTCTTTCCCCACATGAGCTGCTTGGTATTTGTTTCTCACATCCGGGGTGATATCGCTGGGTTCTGGTGTGGATATTTCCACACCTGCTTCCCTACGGCCGTGACCCTATCTGCCGTTGTCTACTCTGTGTTGCTCTCCCATGCCTGCCTTTGACCGACCACCGGGAGCCCTCTCCCTTTTAACGATCAATATCAACTCCATCTCCAACCCAGTCAAACTTCGATCTCTGAAGGACTTTCTCCGCCTTGGTGCGTTTGATGTGGTCTTTCTCCAGGAAGTTTGTGCCCCTTTTCTATCTGACCTTGCTGGTTATGAGGCACTGTATAACATTGACCCTGACGCCCGGCGGGGTACTGCTTTGCTCTACCGATCAGAGTTTATTCCATCCCACGTTACCACGCTACCCAACGGTCGTGTTCTTGCATGTATCCTTCAAGATGTCCTTTTTCTAAATGTCTATGCTCCTTCCGGTGCTAACCACAGGCATGGCAGAACAACACTTTTTCAGTCTGATCTCCCCCCTTTCTTAGCAGCTCGTCGCCCTATCGTCTTTGGCGGAGACTTCAACTGTGTGGTGGCCGAAGTTGACCAGGTCCCGACGCCTATGCGGTGTGAAGCGCTCGCTTCACTCCTTCGGGCGGCTGACCTTACTGACACATGGCGCCACTTCCATCCCGCCTACACGCAATTTACCCACATCTATCCCACTGGAGCCAGCCGTATTGATCGTGTTTATGTCTCGACTGATTTGACTCCCGCCCTTTGTGCCGTCCAAGTCATACCCGTGGCCTTTAGTGACCACTGTGCGTACTCGTGTTCCTTGCGTATCGCGGGTCCTGCCCCGGTTCCTCGTGGCACCTCTTGGAAGATGAATACCCTTCATCTGTCCCTGCCCGAACTTCGTGCTCTTGTCACGAAAACGTGGCAGGATTGTCTCGTGGACACTTCCCGGTACCCTACCACGGTGGTTTGGTGGCTCCGCTGTGCGAAGCCCCGGCTGCGACGTGTTATCCGGCAATACAGTCGCGACGTCGCCCACTGGAAACGTAGCACGTTGGCCTTCTATCAGCAGTGTCTCACTGACGCCCTGACTCTTCCTGCTGACCGGTATGATCAGCTCCGCATGCGCCTCAACAAAATTAAGGCGCAAATCCTTCGCTTCTCTCGGGAGAAAGCCGACGGTATGGTGGTGCGGTGTCGTTCTGCATCCCTGATTGAGGGCGAGGAGCCATCCCTTTATCACCTAGCCTCTGAACGAACTCGTGCCAAGAAGAACACCATTTTGCGCCTTAAGACAGACGATGGTGCGCGTATCACAGACAACCGCGACGTCCTCCAACACCTGACGGACCATTTCACGCACCTCTTCCAGGATGTTGAGGTCGACGTTGCCGCCCAACGTGCACTTGTCAGTGGGGTGCCCACTTCTTTGGATCGTCATGACCGCGGCTCCTTAACCGAGCCCCTGACACTCGCTGACCTCACATCTGTCCTCCGTGCCTGTCCGGGACGCAAGTCACCTGGCCCCGACGGTCTCCCTTATGAGTTCTACCAACAATTTTGGGACCTGCTCGGCGACCGTTTCTGCACAATGTGCGAGGAGATTTTTGCTGGATGCGACTTACCCGCCGACTTTTTATCCGGACGTATTGCCCTCATTCCAAAGGTGACTGGTCACTGCCGAGCTCAAGACCTGCGTCCTATCACTGTCCTTAACACTGACTATAAGTTGGTGGCACGATGCGTGGCCTCTCGTCTCAAACAGGCGATGACTAAGGTACTTTGCCCCACTCAATCCTGTGGCGTTTCGCGTCGGAACATCTTCACCGCCGCTTCCCTGTACCGCGATGTTGTCTTCCTCACCGCTGACACTCGCACCCCGGCTGCCATTCTTTCCTTAGACTTCGCCGGTGCCTTTGACAGGGTCTCGCACCCTTACCTGCTGGGCGTTATGTCGCGGATGGGTTTTGGGGAGCGCTTCATACGCATCATCCGGAACTTCTTGGATGGGGCGAATTCCACTATCGTGGTGAACGGTTGCCGGTCGCGCCCCATTCCCATCAGACGGTCGGTTCGACAGGGGTGTCCCTTGTCGATGTATTTGTTTGCCTTAGCGCTGGACCCCATGCTGCGTGACATTGGCCGGTTGGTCGACGGTGTCGTTCTCCCAGGCGTCACCTTCCGCTGTGCGGCCTATGCCGATGACGTTGGTGTGTTCGTTGCTAACGCAAGGGACATCGATTCCGTTCGCCGCATTCTCGATGTTTATGAACGGGCCTCCGGTGCTCAGTTAAATCCCAACAAGACTGTGTTACTTCCGCTAGGGCCACGATCTTTGACCGTCGAACGCCCCTGGTACCGAGTTGTAGGGGAACAGCGTATCTTGGGTCTTGAGGTGACTGCCTGTCCGCAGCGTATGTTAACCCTCACGTGGCGGCGGCTTCTCACACGCATCAGGGGCCTTTGCGTGAGCCACGCTGATCGACGGCTCGACCTCCATCAACGCATCCGGCTTATTAATGGTTATCTCCTCTCACGAGCATGGTATGTCGCCCAACTCCTTACGCTGCCGAAGCAGATCGGCCGAGCCATATCCCAAGCAGTATATTGGCTCTTGTGGCGGCATGCGCTGTTCAAGGTTGATGCGCTGACCTGTACGCTGCCGAAGGTCGATGGCGGCCTTGGCCTCATTGACTTTTCCCGGAAATGTGCGGCCCTTCTGATTCACCGTGTCGCCGCTTTGCGCGACGCCGACCCCGGTGGGACTACAGCGGTCCTCTTCGACCGTTATCGTCCACACTCGGCGCGTGCACCGGTCTGTTTGATGCATATTCCGATCCGGCTGACGACGGTCAGAGACTATTACTTCCACCGCAGTTATGTCCTCGCAGTGGCCACTGACAAGGCACGCACGTCGAAGCGCCTTTACCAGGCACTCCGAGGCCAGCCCAAGCCCCATAAATTAGAGGACAGACGACCGTCGGTCATCTGGCGCCAAGTTTGGGCTAATATTAACAACTCAGCCCTTCCCACGGCAGTTTCAGCGCTATGGTACCGTGTCGTCAACAATTTAATCCCCACTAACCATCGCCTGGCGGCCATCCGCCTACGGCCCTCGGCTGCTTGCGGCCGCTGTGGTGACGTTGACACCAGGGAGCATCGCCTCCTCTGCCCCCACGTCACAGAAGTGTGGACCCTTGCACGTGTACTCATAGCGCTGATCGGTGGGACGACGCCAGCAAATGTATCCACCGACTGGTTCCTTACACCTGATCTTCAAACACAACCCCGACCAAGGCGTAACGCAATGGTGTGGCTCTTGGGCCACACCATTTTCACGATCTACGACCTTTCCCTCGCCGATGCTGTCTCTTACATGGACTACCTGTGGAGCCAGCATCGCGTGGCGGAATCTGCTAGAAACTATACGACCACTTTTGCCCGGTATTTGAAAGTTGCAATGATCCATGGATACCAAACGGTGTTCCAGGTTGCCTAGAGCACCTTGTCCAGGCATTGCCTGGGCTTACCCCTGGTTTTTGCACCAATCTTTGTCTTGACTCACCCCAGATTCTCAATTGGAACAACTATTGCCATAACTTTATTGGAAAAATAGGAATCACGCAATCCATCTTAGAAGCTTATTCCTTCGTTAATTCTCTGGGCGATGGGATTATCTCGCCAGTTTCATTTTCATTTGTGTGTGCTGCCGTCCCTCTTTTTAATTTCCTTTCATTTCCTTTCATTTCTATCTTTCTTTCTTTCTTCCTTTTGGTTCTCAACTCACTATTTCTTCACACCTGCAGAGCGAGGTGTCTTTCTGAGTCAAGTGTCGTCGCCCATTGCGGCATAGCAGAGTATGCCCCTCGCTTTTAATTTCGTTCCTGGCAACAAGTCTTGCTACTCAATGCACCATGTTGTGCGTACTGCGGCGACACTCTAGGATGGCGGCAATTTTGGAGAGGACAAGGTAGGGCTGTAAAAAAAAAAAAAAAAAAAAAAGTGTAGTATCTGTTCTTATCAGCTTAATATCTGATACGTCCTGCATCGCAGGACCAGAATATTAAACTCATTTTTGGCTCATGACGGAGTGCTAGGGGCTTGCTCCACCTCTGTCGCGGGTTGGCCCGGCATTGCAGTACCGCCGGGATCGGCCCACCTAAAAATAATTAAAACACAGCCTGAAATGGGTAAATATTCTGCAGTTATCAGATATTCCGCTGGTAGCAAAACTTGTTGCAGTTGTCGATGTGCCCAGTAGTTAGCTGCATACACACCACGATTTCCACGGTTTCCACGATTTCTTGTAATTAATTTAGCATTATCTTATGAATTTTTTTATTTTTTTTTTTTTTTTTTTTTTTTGCGGTTAGCCGGACCGCTCTTGCAGCCGCATTACACTAGGCTGGTAATTTATATGGGCACAGAAGGGTGCCTTCGGATGCCTCGTTGGCGTCACATATGGTCCGGCCACAGATAATTTTAATTTCATTTTTTGGAGTTATATCCTTAGCTCCTCGCGAACGTCGTCGTCGCCGCCGCACGCACGCAGAATACGTGTGTACACACGTATGCAGTTGGCGGTGGACGATGTAAGCACTAGGCTAGGTGTAGCTCGCGCCGGCCTCGCGCCGGTGTAGCTCGCGCCGGCCTGGCGCTGCTGTGGGGCGGCCTCACGGCTTCTCCACTGCCCTGGCAGCTTGCGGCGTTCAAATGGGAGTCGCAGTTTACTGTTCGCCATGGAGGGTAGTACTGGGCTGTTGACGAGTGCTCTCGCGAATTGTCCTTCTTTCCCGCACTTGCTTTTGC
>NW_026047539.1:0-182500 GCF_023864345.2 Schistocerca serialis cubense | reverse complement strand
GCCGTGTCCTGTCGCGGTATGGCACGGTGCTCAGCATCACGAATGAGAAGTGGGGAAGTGCCTACCGTTTCCAGGGCAACAGCGGCGTTCGTAGTGTCCGCATGGACCTCCGCCAGCACATCCCGTCGTATATAAATGTTGCGAGTACCAGGGCCCAGGTCACCTATATTGGGCAACCGCAAACTTGCTCCCTTTGTCAATCGACGGAGCATCTCCGCGTGGACTGCCCGCGCCGGCGTCCTGTGCAACTGCCGCGGGAACGCACTGCTGGTACCGACCTTGTGCCTCTCCTCAGCGAGGTAGTGGCGGGCGCTGCCCACCGTCCCGCTGAGCGACCTGACGTGTCGCCCCCGCCAGAAGCAGTGCAACCGGCACCCAGTGCACCGGCTGACGGACCCGTCCCGGACCAGACGCCCGTTGTGGCGGTACCGCCGGCGGCGTCTGATGTGCCTGCTATGGCAAGTGATGTGGTCGCTGTCGAACAGATGGAGGTCGTTCTTCCTACCCCGCCCCTCCCGGCAGATGACGCTAAGTCCCCCCGCCGTCGTCATCGACGCAAGAAGGCGAACCCGGACCAGCCGGCGGAGGAAGCGGACGGTTTACGTCCCCCTGAGAGCGGCAGTGAGGCTGACTCTCAGGCCTCCTCAGTTTCCCGCTCTGTTTCCGCTGACCGCTCGGGCGGTATGCGGCAAACTGCTCGGCAACTAGAGGCTCTTATCTGTTCCTCGTGAGATCGGGGAGCGATCCCTGCAAAACGGAAACATGACCAGGGTAGCGACCAGCCAATGCAGCGTACTCGCACCCTTTCACATCCTACTGTGTCCGACCCGTCTGCGCCGCCTGGCTTAGACTATCCTGCCGATGGGGGAGGCCTGAACTGGGCTGACGACGAGGGCGATGACATGCGTGATTGAGTGGGTCTTTCCCCACATGAGCTGCTTGGTATTTGTTTCTCACATCCGGGGTGATATCGCTGGGTTCTGGTGTGGATGTTTCCACACCTGCCTCCCTACGGCCGTGACCCTATCTGCCGTTGTCTACTCTGTGTTGCTCTCCCATGCCTGCCTTTGACCGTCCGCCGGGAGCCCTCTCCCTTTTAACGATCAATATCAACTCCATCTCCAACCCGGTCAAACTTCGATCTCTGAAGGACTTTCTCCGCCTTGGTGCGTTTGATGTAGTCTTTCTCCAGGAAGTTTGTGCCCCTTTTCTATCTGACCTTGCTGGTTATGAGGCACTGTATAACATCGACCCTGACGCCCGGCGGGGTACTGCTTTGCTCTACCGATCAGAGTTTATTCCATCCCACGTTACCACGCTACCCAACGGTCGCGTTCTTGCGTGTATCCTTCAAGATGTCCTTTTTCTAAATGTCTATGCTCCTTCCGGTGCTAACCACAGGCATGGCAGAACAACACTTTTTCAGTCTGATCTCCCCCCTTTCTTAGCAGCTCGTCGCCCTATCGTCTTTGGCGGAGACTTCAACTGTGTGGTGGCCGAAGTTGACCAGGTCCCGACGCCTATGCGGTGTGAAGCGCTCGCTTCACTCCTTCGGGCGGCTGACCTTACTGACACATGGCGCCACTTCCATCCCGCCTACACGCAATTTACCCACATCTATCCCACTGGAGCCAGCCGTATTGATCGTGTTTATGTCTCGACTGATTTGACTCCCGCCCTTTGTGCCGTCCAAGTCATACCCGTGGCCTTTAGTGACCACTGTGCGTACTCGTGTTCCTTGCGTATCGCGGGTCCTGCCCCGGTTCCTCGTGGCACCTCTTGGAAGATGAATACCCTTCATCTGTCCCTGCCCGAACTTCGTGCTCTTGTCACGAAAACGTGGCAGGATTGTCTCGTGGACACTTCCCGGTACCCTACCACGGTGGTTTGGTGGCTCCGCTGTGCGAAGCCCCGGCTGCGACGTGTTATCCGGCAATACAGTCGCGACGTCGCCCACTGGAAACGTAGCACGTTGGCCTTCTATCAGCAGTGTCTCACTGACGCCCTGACTCTTCCTGCTGACCGGTATGATCAGCTCCGCATGCGCCTCAACAAAATTAAGGCGCAAATCCTTCGCTTCTCTCGGGAGAAAGCCGACGGTATGGTGGTGCGGTGTCGTTCTGCATCCCTGATTGAAGGCGAGGAGCCATCCCTTTATCACCTAGCCTCTGAACGAATTCGTGCCAAGAAGAACACCATTTTGCGCCTTAAGACAGACGATGGTGCGCGTATCACAGACAACCGCGACGTCCTCCAACACCTGACGGACCATTTCACGCACCTCTTCCAGGATGTTGAGGTCGACGTTGCCGCCCAACGTGCACTTGTCAGTGGGGTGCCAACTTCTTTGGATCGTCATGACCGCAGCTCCTTAACCGAGCCCCTGACACTCGCTGACCTCACATCTGTCCTCCGTGCCTGTCCGGGACGCAAGTCACCTGGCCCCGACGGTCTCCCTTATGAGTTCTACCAACAATTTTGGGACCTGCTCGGCGACCGTTTCTGCACAATGTGCGAGGAGATTTTTGCTGGATGCGACTTACCCGCCGACTTTTTATCTGGACGTATTGCCCTTATTCCAAAGGTGACTGGTCACTGCCGAGCTCAAGACCTGCGTCCTATCACTGTCCTTAACACTGACTATAAGTTGGTGGCACGATGCGTGGCCTCTCGTCTCAACCAGGCGATGACTAAGGTACTTTGCCCCACTCAATCCTGTGGCGTTTCGCGTCGGAACATCTTCACCGCCGCTTCCCTGTACCGCGATGTTGTCTTCCTCACCGCTGACACTCGCACCCCGGCTGCCATTCTTTCCTTGGACTTCGCCGGTGCCTTTGACAGGGTCTCGCACCCTTACCTGCTGGGCGTTATGTCGCGGATGGGTTTTGGGGAGCGCTTCATACGCATCATCCGGAACTTCTTGGATGGGGCGAATTCCACTATCGTGGTGAACGGTTGCCGGTCGCGCCCCATTCCCATCCGACGGTCAGTTCGACAGGGGTGTCCCTTGTCGATGTATTTGTTTGCCTTAGCGCTGGACCCCATGCTGCGTGACATTGGCCGGTTGGTCGACGGTGTCGTTCTCCCAGGCGTCACCTTCCGCTGTGCGGCCTACGCCGATGACGTTGGTGTGTTCGTTGCTAACGCAAGGGACATCGATTCCGTTCGCCGCATTCTCGATGTTTATGAACGGGCCTCCGGTGCTCAGTTAAATCCCAACAAGACTGTGTTACTTCCGCTAGGGCCACGATCTTTGACCGTCGAACGCCCCTGGTACCGAGTTGTAGGGGAACAGCGTATCTTGGGTCTTGAGGTGACTGCCTGTCCGCAGCGTATGTTAACCCTCACGTGGCGGCGGCTTCTCACACGCATCAGGGGCCTTTGCGTGAGCCACGCTGATCGACGGCTCGACCTCCATCAACGCATCCGGCTCATTAATGGTTATCTCCTCTCACGAGCATGGTATGTCGCCCAACTCCTTACGCTGCCGAAGCAGATCGGCCGAGCCATATCCCAAGCAGTATATTGGCTCTTGTGGCGGCATGCGCTGTTCAAGGTTGATGCGCTGACCTGTACGCTGCCGAAGGTCGATGGCGGCCTTGGCCTCATTGACTTTTCCCGGAAATGTGCGGCCCTTCTGATTCACCGTGTCGCCGCTTTGCGCGACGCCGACCCCGGTGGGACTACAGCGGTCCTCTTCGACCGTTATCGTCCACACTCGGCGCGTGCACCGGTCTGTTTGATGCATATTCCGATCCGGCTGACGACGGTCAGAGACTATTACTTCCACCGCAGTTATGTCCTCGCAGTGGCCACTGACAAGGCACGCACGTCGAAGCGCCTTTACCAGGCACTCCGAGGCCAGCCCAAGCCCCATAAATTAGAGGACAGACGACCGTCGGTCATCTGGCGCCAAGTTTGGGCTAATATTAACAACTCAGCCCTTCCCACGGCGGTTTCAGCGCTATGGTACCGTGTCGTCACCAATTTAATCCCCACTAACCATCGCCTGGCGGCCATCCGCCTACGGCCCTCGGCTGCTTGCGGCCGCTGTGGTGACGTTGACACCAGGGAGCATCGCCTCCTCTGCCCCCACGTCACAGAAGTGTGGACCCTTGCACGTGTACTCATAGCGCTGATCGGTGGGACGACGCCAGCAAATGTATCCACCGACTGGTTCCTTACACCTGATCTTCAAACACAACCCCGACCAAGGCGTAACGCAATGGTGTGGCTCTTGGGCCACACCATTTTCACGATCTACGACCTTTCCCTCGCCGATGCTGTCTCTTACATGGACTACCTGTGGAGCCAGCATCGCGTGGCGGAATCTGCTCGAAACTATACGACCACTTTTGCCCGGTATTTGAAAGTTGCAATGATCCATGGATACCAAACGGTGTTCCAGGTTGCCTAGGGCACCTTGTCCAGGCATTGCCTGGGCTTGCCCCTGGTTTTTTTGCACCAATCTTTGACTTGACTCACCCCAGATTCGCAATTGGAACAACTATTGCCATCACTTTATTGGAAAAATAGGCATCACGCAATCAATCTTAGAAGCTTATTCCTTCGTTAATTCTCTGGGCGATGGGATTATCTCGCCAGTTTCATTTACATTTGTGTGTGCTGCCGTCCCTCTTTTTAATTTCCTTTCATTTCCTTTCATTTCTATCTTTCTTTCTTTCTTCCTTTTGGTTCTCAACTCACTATTTCTTCACACCTGCAGAGTGAGGTGTCTTTCTGAGTCAAGTGTCGTCGCCCATTGCGGCATAGCAGAGTATGCCCTTCGCTTTTAATTTCGTTCCTGGCAACAAGTCTTGCTACCCAATGCACCATGTTGTGCGTGCTGCGGCGACACTCTAGGATGGCGGCAATTTTGGAGAGGACAAGGTAGGGCTGTAGGGGAGGAAGGAGGCCCAAAAAAAAAAAAAAAAATAAATAAATAAAAAAAAAAAATAAAAAAAATAAAAAAAGAAAAAAAAAACAGAAAAAAAAAAGTGTAGTATCTGTTCTTATCAGCTTAATATCTGATACGTCCTGCATCGCAGGACCAGAATATTAAACTCATTTTTGGCTCATGACGGAGTGCTAGGGGCTTGCTCCACCTCTGTCGCGGGTTGGCCCGGCATTGCAGTACCGCCGGGATCGGCCCACCTAAAATTAATTAAAACACAGCCTGAAATGGGTAAATATTCTGCAGTTATCAGATATTCCGCTGGTAGCAAATCTTGTTGCAGTTGTCGATGTGCCCAGTAGTTAGCTGCTTACACACCACGATTTCCACGATTTCTTGTAATTAATTTAGCATTATCTTATGAATTTTTTTTTTTTTTTTTTTTGCGGTTAGCCGGACCGCTCTTGCAGCCGCATTACACTAGGCTGGTAATTTATATGGGCACAGAAGGGTGCCTTCGGATGCCTCGTTGGCGTCACATATGGTCCGGCCACAGATAATTTTAATTTCATTTTTTGGAGTTATATCCTTAGCTCCTCGCGAACGTCGTCGTCGTCCCCGCCGCACGCACGCAGAATACGTGTGTACACACGTATGCAGTTGGCGGTGGACGATGTAAGCACTAGGCTAGGTGTAGCTCGCGCCGGCCTCGCGCCGGTGTAGCTCGCGCCGGCCTGGCGCTGCTGTGGGGCGGCCTCACGGCTTCTCCACTGCCCTGGCAGCTAGCGGCGTTGAAATGGGAGTCGCAGTTTACTGTTCGCCATGGAGGGTAGTACTGGGCTGTTGACGAGTGCTCTCGCGAATTGTCCTTCTTTCCCGCACTTGCTTTTGCGATGTTTTCGACGGTCGCCTGTTGCCATATCGGCCCGTACCACCGTGTGTCACTCCCACATGTGGAGCGCACACGCTGCAAGCATTTAGGCCCTTCGAATGCGGATTTTCCTTTATCGCTTCTCGGCCTTTTGGCTAAGATCAAAGTGTAGTATCTGTTCTTATCAGCTTAATATCTGATACGTCCTGCATCGCAGGACCAGAATATTAAACTCATTTTTGGCTCATGACGGAGTGCTAGGGGCTTGCTCCACCTCTGTCGCGGGTTGGCCCGGCATTGCAGTACCGCCGGGATCGGCCCACCTAAAATTAATTAAAACACAGCCTGAAATGGGTAAATATTCTGCAGTTATCAGATATTCCGCTGGTAGCAAGACTTGTTGCAGTTGTCGATGTGCCCAGTAGTTAGCTGCTTACACACCACGATTTCCACGATTTCTTGTAATTAATGTAGCATTATCTTATGAATTTTTTTTTTTTTTTTTTTTTTTTTTTGCGGTTAGCCCGACCGCTCTTGCAGCCGCATTACACTAGGCTGGTAATTTATATGGGCACAGAAGGGTGCCTTCGGATGCCTCGTTGGCGTCACATATGGTCCGGCCACAGATAATTTTAATTTCATTTTTTGGAGTTATATCCTTAGCTCCTCGCGAACGTCGTCGTCGCCGCCGCACGCACGCAGAATACGTGTGTACACACGTATGCAGTTTGCGGTGGACGATGTAAGCACTAGGCTAGGTGTAGCTCGCGCCGGCCTCGCGCCGGTGTAGCTCGCGCCGGCCTGGCGCTGCTGTGGGGCGGCCTCACGGCTTCTCCACTGCCCTGGCAGCTAGCGGCGTTCAAATGGGAGTCGCAGTTTACTGTTCGCCATGGAGGGTAGTACTGGGCTGTTGACGAGTGCTCTCGCGAATTGTCCTTCTTTCCCGCACTTGCTTTTGCGATGTTTTCGACGGTCGCCTGTTGCCATATCGGCCCGTACCACCGTGTGTCACTCCCACATGTGGAGCGCACACGCTGCAAGCATTTAGGCCCTTCGAATGCGGATTTTCCTTTATCGCTTCTCGGCCTTTTGGCTAAGAAGCACCCCGCGGTCGGAGCGGTCCGTTGTGCTCTGTAGCGGGTCGCGAGTCGCGTTTCGTGGTCGCTTCGTTTGTTCTTGGTTTTTCCAGCGTTGATATTTTTGCGGTGAATATGTCGAACCGGTCGAACAGTATTCAATGCGTATTCGACAGAGCAGCGAGACGGCCTACGGCCTTTGAAATACAGGAATGGATATTTGGTGATCTGAAAGTACCGGAAAATGACGTCGACACCTTTCAACTGGATTTTGTCTTATTCTCGTTATTCGTGAAATTTCTCGACCAGGAGAAATACGAAAAGTATGGCCTGGCACTCGCGGGCGAACATCCGTTCCGCTACTTCGATGGAACTGTCGGAACAGTGCATATAGTGCCATCTGGCTTTGGGATACGGACTGTGCGGGTATTTAACGTACCCCCTGAGTGTCCCAATGACGTAATCGGCCGTGTCCTGTCGCGGTATGGCACGGTGCTCAGCATCACGAATGAGAAGTGGGGAAGTGCCTACCGTTTCCAGGGCAACAGCGGCGTTCGTAGTGTCCGCATGGACCTCCGCCAGCACATCCCGTCGTATATAAATGTTGCGAGTACCAGGGCCCAGGTCACCTATATTGGGCAACCGCAAACTTGCTCCCTTTGTCAATCGACAGAGCATCTCCGCGTGGACTGCCCGCGCCGGCGTCCTGTGCAACTGCCGCGGGAACGCACTGCTGGTACCGACCTTGTGCCTCTCCTCAGCGAGGTAGTGGCGGGCGCTGCCCACCGTCCCGCTGAGCGACCTGACGTGTCGCCCCCGCCAGAAGCAGTGCAACCGGCACCCAGTGCACCGGCTGACGGACCCGTCCCGGACCAGACGCCCGTTGTGGCGGTACCGCCGGCGGCGTCTGATGTGCCTGCTATGGCGAGTGATGTGGTCGCTGTCGAACAGATGGAGGTCGTTCTTCCTACCCCGCCCCTCCCGGCAGATGACGCTAAGTCCCCCCGCCGTCGTCATCGACGCAAGAAGGCGAACCCGGACCAGCCGGCGGAGGAAGCGGACGGTTTGCGTCCCCCTGAGAGCGGCAGTGAGGCTGACTCTCAGGCCTCCTCAGTTTCCCGCTCTGTTTCCGCTGACCGCTCGGGCGGTATGCTGCAAACTGCTCGGCAACTAGAGGCTCTTATCTGTTCCTCGCGAGATCGGGGAGCGATCCCTGCAAAACGGAAACATGACCAGGGTAGCGACCAGCCAATGCAGCGTACTCGCACCCTTTCACATCCTACTGTGTCCGACCCGTCTGCGCCGCCTGGCTTAGACTATCCTGCCGATGGGGGAGGCCTGAACTGGGCTGACGACGAGGGCGATGACATGCGTGATTGAGTGGGTCTTTCCCCACATGAGCTGCTTGGTATTTGTTTCTCACATCCGGGGTGATATCGCTGGGTTCTGGTGTGGATGTTTCCACACCTGCTTCCCTACGGCCGTGACCCTATCTGCCGTTGTCTACTCTGTGTTGCTCTCCCATGCCTGCCTTTGACCATCCGCCGGGAGCCCTCTCCCTTTTAACGATCAATATCAACTCCATCTCCAACCCGGTCAAACTTCGATCTCTGAAGGACTTTCTCCGCCTTGGTGCGTTTGATGTGGTCTTTCTCCAGGAAGTTTGTGCCCCTTTTCTATCTGACCTTGCTGGTTATGAGGCACTGTATAACATCGACCCTGACGCCCGGCGGGGTACTGCTTTGCTCTACCGGTCAGAGTTTATTCCATCCCACGTTACCACGCTACCCAACGGTCGCGTTCTTGCATGTATCCTTCAAGATGTCCTTTTTCTAAATGTCTATGCTCCTTCCGGTGCTAACCACAGGCATGGCAGAACAACACTTTTTCAGTCTGATCTCCCCCCTTTCTTAGCAGCTCGTCGCCCTATCGTCTTTGGCGGAGACTTCAACTGTGTGGTGGCCGAAGTTGACCAGGTCCCGACGCCTATGCGGTGTGAAGCGCTCGCTTCACTCCTTCGGGCAGCTGACCTTACTGACACATGGCGCCACTTCCATCCCGCCTACACGCAATTTACCCACATCTATCCCACTGGAGCCAGCCGTATTGATCGTGTTTATGTCTCGACTGATTTGACTCCCGCCCTTTGTGCCGTACAAGTCATACCCGTGGCCTTTAGTGACCACTGTGCGTACTCGTGTTCCTTGCGTATCGCGGGTCCTGCCCCGGTTCCTCGTGGCACCTCTTGGAAGATGAATACCCTTCATCTGTCCCTGCCCGAACTTCGTGCTCTTGTCACGAAAACGTGGCAGGATTGTCTTGTAGACACTTCCCGGTACCCTACCACGGTGGTTTGGTGGCTCCGCTGTGCGAAGCCCCGGCTGCGACGTGTTATCCGGCAATACAGTCGCGACGTCGCCCACTGGAAACGTAGCACGTTGGCCTTCTATCAGCAGTGTCTCACTGACGCCCTGACTCTTCCTGCTGACCGGTATGATCAGCTCCGCATGCGTCTCAACAAAATTAAGGCGCAAATCCTTCGCTTCTCTCGGGAGAAAGCCGACGGTATGGTGGTGCGGTGTCGTTCTGCATCCCTGATTGAAGGCGAGGAGCCATCCCTTTATCACCTTGCCTCTG
This sequence comes from Schistocerca serialis cubense, assembly GCF_023864345.2. Taxonomy (NCBI): domain Eukaryota; kingdom Metazoa; phylum Arthropoda; class Insecta; order Orthoptera; family Acrididae; genus Schistocerca; species Schistocerca serialis. Next base: position 173,022 of record NW_026047539.1, on the reverse strand, counting down.
AACGAACTCGTGCCAAGAAGAACACCATTTTGCGCCTTAAGACAGACGATGGTGTGCGTATCACAGACAACCGCGACGTCCTCCAACACCTGACGGACCATTTCACGCACCTCTTCCAGGATGTTGAGGTCGACGTTGCCGCCCAACGTGCACTTGTCAGTGGGGTGCCAACTTCTTTGGATCGTCATGACCGCGGCTCCTTAACCGAGCCCCTGACACTCGCTGACCTCACATCTGTCCTCCGTGCCTGTCCGGGACGCAAGTCACCTGGCCCCGACGGTCTCCCTTATGAGTTCTACCAACAATTTTGGGACCTGCTCGGCGACCGTTTCTGCAAAATGTGCGAGGAGATTTTTGCTGGATGCGACTTACCCGCCGACTTTTTATCTGGACGTATTGCCCTTATTCCAAAGGTGACTGGTCACTGCCGAGCTCAAGACCTGCGTCCTATCACTGTCCTTAACGCTGACTATAAGTTGGTAGCACGATGCGTGGCCTCTCGTCTCAAACAGGCGATGACTAAGGTACTTTGCCCCACTCAATCCTGTGGCGCTTCGCGTCGGAACATCTTCACCGCCGCTTCCCTGTACCGCGATGTTGTCTTCCTCACCGCTGACACTCGCACCCCGGCTGCCATTCTTTCCTTGGACTTCGCCGGTGCCTTTGACAGGGTCTCGCACCCTTACCTGCTGGGCGTTATGTCGCGGATGGGTTTTGGGGAGCGCTTCATACGCATCATCCGGCACTTCTTGGATGGGGCGAATTCCACTATCGTGGTGAACGGTTGCCGGTCGCGCCCCATTCCCATCAGACGGTCAGTTCGACAGGGGTGTCCCTTGTCGATGTATTTGTTTGCCTTAGCGCTGGACCCCATGCTGCGTGACATTGGCCGGTTGGTCGACGGTGTCGCTCTCCCAGGCGTCACCTTCCGCTGTGCGGCCTACGCCGATGACGTTGGTGTGTTCGTTGCTAACGCCAGGGACATCGATTCCGTTCGCCGCATTCTCGATGTTTATGAACGGGCCTCCGGTGCTCAGTTAAATCCCAACAAGACTGTGTTACTTCCGCTAGGGCCACGATCTTTGACCGTCGAACGCCCCTGGTACCGAGTTGTGGGGGAACAGCGTATCTTGGGTCTTGAGGTGACTGCCTGTCCGCAGCGTATGTTAACCCTCACGTGGCGGCGGCTTCTCACACGCATCAGGGGCCTTTGCGTGAGCCACGCTGATCGACGGCTCGACCTCCATCAACGCATCCAGCTTATTAATGGTTATCTCCTCTCACGAGCATGGTATGTCGCCCAACTCATTACGCTGCCGAAGGAGATCGGCCGAGCCATCTCCCAAGCCGTATATTGGCTCTTGTGGCGGCATGCACTGTTCAAGGTTGATGCGCTGACCTGTACGCTGCCGAAGGTCGATGGCAGCCTTGGCCTCATTGACTTTTCCCAGAAATGTGCGGCCCTTCTGATTCACCGTGTCGCCGCTTTGCGCGACGCCGACCCCGGTGGGACTACAGCGGTCCTCTTCGACCGTTATCGTCCACACTCGGCGCGTGCACCGGTCTGTTTGATGCATATTCCGATCCGGCTGACGACGGTCAGAGACTATTACTTCCACCGCAGTTATGTCCTCGCAGTGGCCACTGACAAGGCACGCACGTCGAAGCGCCTTTACCAGGCACTCCGAGGCCAGCCCAAGCCCCATAAATTAGAGGACAGACGACCGTCGGTCATCTGGCGCCAAGTTTGGGCTAATATTAACAACTCAGCCCTTCCCACGGCAGTTTCAGCGCTATGGTACCGTGTCGTCAACAATTTAATCCCCACTAACCATCGCCTGGCGGCCATCCGCCTACGGCCCTCGGCTGCTTGCGGCCGCTGTGGTGACGTTGACACCAGGGAGCATCGCCTCCTCTGCCCCCACGTCACAGAAGTGTGGACCCTTGCACGTGTACTCATAGCGCTGATCGGTGGGACGACGCCAGCAAATGTGTGCACCGACTGGTTCCTTACACCTGATCTTCAACCACAACCCCGACCAAGGCGTAACGCAATGGTGTGGCTCTTGGGCCACACCATTTTCACGATCTACGACCTTTCCCTCGCCGATGCTGTCTCTTACATGGACTACCTGTGGAGCCAGCATCGCGTGGCGGAATCTGCTCGAAACTATTCGACCACTTTTGCCCGGTATTTGAAAGTTGCAATGATCCATGGATATCAAACTGTGTTCCAGGTTGCCTAGGGCGCCTTGTCCAGGCATTGCCTGGGCTTGCCCCTGGGTTTTTGCACCAATCTTGACTTGACTCACCCCAGATTCGCAATTGGAACAACTATTGCCATAACTTTATTGGAAAAATAGGAATCACGCAATCAATCTTCGAAGCTTATTCCTTCGTTAATTCTCTGGGCGATGGGATTATCTCGCCAGTTTCATTTTCATTTGTGTGTGCTGCCGTCCCTCTTTTAATTTCCTTTCATTTCTATCTTTCTTTCTTTCTTCCTTTTTGGTTCTCAACTCACTATTTCTTCACACCTGCAGAGCGAGGTGTCTCTCTGAGTCAAGTGTCGTCGCCCTTTGCGGCATAGTGGAGTATGCCCCTCGCTTTTAATTTCGTTCAAAAAAAAAAAAAAAAAGTGTAGTATCTGTTCTTATCAGCTTAATGCTGGCAAGGTCGGATACAAAACACTAGATACGCGATGTATTTTCTTTAGTCATTGGTCTCCCAATGCCCGATTATGACGAAGCTGCATCGGCGGCTCCGGAACGTGGCCAGCCTTGCTGTGAGGGCAGCAACTGCTGGTGCTACTGCCGGACTCGCCCTGCATTGAATACTTCTCCCTCGTTTTCTCCCGGATTTGACTGAGGGTTGCGAGATGCTCAGGCCCCATCTGCTGCACGCTCGATCGAGGTGGACGATCTGGAGCGAGGCAGATGCAGACCGGTCTCGTGTGTGTCCAGCCTTTGCTGTTGACACCGGCGGCACAGTGGTAGCGCCATATGCTCCCAGCCATATGAGCCTTCACTCTGCTCGCTTTCCTTCTTTTCAACCGGCCAGCTACGTCTAGATTTCCACCGGGGTTGAACATAAGCTAACGACCCTTCCCATCTTGGCCAGAACAATTCTCTGGGTCTCACCAAGATTATATATCTCCGAGAGAATTCTTAGTTACGTCCGCCCGAAGTGTGACGCTCCGGTGAATGGCAGGCGCCGTCGAGCAACACCTTCGCGGCTAACTCCTACCGAATGTGAACCTTTCCTTAGTTTCCTTCCCAAATATAACCTCAATGACTAAAAAAAATCTGTTCTTATCAGCTTAATATCTGATACGTCCTGCTTCGCAGGACCAGAATATTAAACTCATTTTTGGCTCATGACGGAGTGCTAGGGGCTTGCTCCACCTCTGTCGCGGGTTGGCCCGGCATTGCAGTACTGCCGGGATCGGCCCACCTAAAATTAATTAAAACACAGCCTGAAATGGGTAAATATTCTGCAGTTATCAGATATTCCGCTGGTAGCAAGACTTGTTGCAGTTGTCGATGTGCCCAGTAGTTAGCTGCTTACACACCACGATTTCCACGATTTCTTGTAATTAATGTAGCATTATCTTATGAATTTTTTTTTTTTTTTTTTTTTTTTTTTTTTTTGCGGTTAGCCCGACCGCTCTTGCAGCCGCATTACACTAGGCTGGTAATTTATATGGGCACAGAAGGGTGCCTTCGGATGCCTCGTTGGCGTCACATATGGTCTGGCCACAGATAATTTTAATTTCATTTTTTGGAGTTATATCCTTAGCTCCTCGCGAACGTCGTCGTCGCCGCCGCACGCACGCAGAATACGTCTGTACACACGTATGCAGTTTGCGGTGGACGATGTAAGCACTAGGCTATGTGTAGCTCGCGCCGGCCTCGCGCCGGTGTAGCTCGCGCCGGCCTGGCGCTGCTGTGGGGCGGCCTCACGGCTTCTCCACTGCCCTGGCAGCTAGCGGCGTTCAAATGGGAGTCGCAGTTTACTGTCCGCCATGGAGGGTAGTACTGGGCTGTTGACGAGTGCTCTCGCTAATTGTCCTTCTTTCCCGCACTTGCTTTTGCGATGTTTTCGACGGTCGCCTGTTGCCATATCGGCCCGTACTACCGTGTGTCACTCCCACATGTGGAGCGCACACGCTGCAAGCATTTAGGCCCTTCGAATGCGGATTTTCCTTATCGCTTCTCGGCCTTTTGGCTAAGAAGCACCCCGTGGTCGGAGCGGTCCGTTGTGCTCTGTAGCGGGTCGCGAGTCGCGTTTCGTGGTCGTTTCGTTTGTTCTTGGTTTTTCCAGCGTTGATATTTTTGCGGTGAATATGTCGAACCGGTCGAACAGTATTCAATGCGTATTCGACAGAGCAGCGAGACGGCCTACGGCCTTTGAAATACAGGAATGGATATTTGGTGATCTGAAAGTACCGGAAAATGACGTCGACACCTTTCAACTGGATTTTGTCTTATTCTCGTTATTCGTGAAATTTCTCGACCAGGAGAAATACGAAAAGTATGGCCTGGCACTCGCGGGCGAACATCCGCTCCGCTACTTCGATGGAACTGTCGGAACAGTGCATATAGTGCCATCTGGCTTTGGGATACGGACTGTGCGGGTATTTAACGTACCCCCTGAGTGTCCCAATGACGTAATCGGCCGTGTCCTGTCGCGGTATGGCACGGTGCTCAGCATCACGAATGGGAGGTGGGGCAGTGCCTACCGTTTCCAGGGCAACAGCGGCGTTCGTAGTGTCCGCATGGACCTCCGCCAGCACATCCCGTCGTATATAAACGTTGCGAGTACCAGGGCCCAGGTCACCTATATTGGGCAACCGCAGACGTGCTCCCTTTGTCAATCGACGGAGCATCTCCGCGTGGACTGCCCGCGCCGGCGTCCTGTGCAACTGCTGCGGGAACGCACTGCTGGTACCGACCTTGTGCCTCTCCTCAGCGAGGTAGTGGCGGGCGCTGCCCACCGTCCCGCTGAGCGAACTGACGTGTCGCCCCCGCCAGAAGCAGTGCAACCGGCACCCAGTGCACCGGTTGACGGACCCGTCCCGGACCAGACGCCCATTGTGGCGGTACCGCTGGCGGCGTCTGATGTGCCTGCTATGGCGAGTGATGTGGTCGCTGTAGAACAGATGGAGGTCGTTATTCCTACCCCGCCCCTCCCGGCAGATGATGCTAAGTCCATCCGCCGTCGTCATCGGCGCAAGAAGGCGAACCCGGACCAGCCGGCGGAGGAGGCGGACGTTTTACGTCCCCCTGAGAGCGGCAGTGAGGCTGACTCTCAGGCCTCCTCAGTTTCCCGCTCTGTTTCCGCTGACCGCTCGGGCAGTATGCGGCAAACTGCTCGGCAACTAGAGGTTCTTATCAGTTCATCGCGAGATCGGGGAGCGATCCCTGCAAAACGGAAACATGATCAGGGTAGCCAATGCAGCGTACTCGTACCCTTTCACATCCTACTGCGTCCGAACCGTCTGCGCCGCCTGGCTCAGACTATCCTGCCGATGGGGGAGGCCTGAACTGGGCTGACGACGAGGGCGATGACATGCGTGATTGAGTGGGCCTTTCCCCACATGAGCTGCTTGGTATTTGTTTCTCACATCCGGGGTGATATAGCTGGGTTCCGGTGTGGATGTTTCCACACCTGCTTCCCTACGGCCGTGACCCTATCTGCCGTTGTTTCCTCTGTGTTGCTCTCCCATGCCTGCCTTTGACCGTCCGCCAGGAGCCCTCTCCCTTTTAAAGGTCAATATCAACTCCATCTCCAACCCGGCCAAACTTCCGTCTCTGAAGGACTTTCTCCGCCTTGGTGCGTTTGATGTGGTATTTCTCCAGGAGGTTTGTGCCCCTTTTCTATCTGACCTGGTTGGTTATGAGGCACTGTATAACTTCGACCCTGACGCCCGGCGGGGTACTGCTTTGCTCTACCGATCAGAGTTCACTCCATCCCATGTTACCACGCTACCCAACGGTCGCGTCCTTGCATGTATCCTTCAAGATGTCCTTTTTCTGAATGTCTATGCTCCTTCAGGTGCTAACCACAGGCATGACAGAACAACACTTTTTCAGTCTGATCTCCCCCCTTTCTTAGCAGCTCGTCGCCCTATCGTCCTTGGCGGAGATTTCAACTGTGTGGTAGCCGGAGTTGACCAGGTCCCGACGCCTATGCGGTGTGAAGCGCTCGCTTCACTGCTCCAGGCGGCTGACCTTACTGACACGTGGCGCCACTTTCATCCCGCCTACACGCAATTTACCCACATCTATCCCACTGGAGCCAGCCGTATTGATCGTGTTTATGTCTCAGCTGATTTGACTCCCGCCCTTTGTGCCGTCCAAGTCATACCCGTGGCCTTTAGTGACCACTGTGCGTACTCGTGTTCCTTGCGTATCGCGGGTCCCGCCCCGGTTCCTCGTGGCACCTCTTGGAAGATGAATACCCTGAAAGGGTACAGTACCGCCCAACATTGAAAATAGGTACGAAATTCTTGTCAGAACAACACATTTTTTGTGTAAAAGTAACTCAATTTCAATTAATACAGCGAAGCCGGATACCAGTGTGGGAAAGAATGACAATTTATTTATTCAATTAATCACATGTGCACTCCCTCAAAATAAATCCCTACATCCAGTTTGGTGAGATCTGTGAAAGGAATGAATGTATGGTCGTCTGCTAACCACAGATAGTGAATCGGAATATATGATCATCTTTGAGTCGATCCTTTGGCTACCTTTGGTGAGACCAAAGAGATGGAAGTTACCAGAGCTTTGAGCGTCTGAAATGTGGCTGACCAATAAGGTAGCAGGGTGCTTCTCCCACTTCGAGAGAGGTGCGAGAGAATCGGAATACGGCCATGTTTCAGGTACTCTGCCGCTGAACCTTCTGCTGTAAAGACCTGTTTTTTTGTTGTGCTCCGTAATGAAAGAGGGGAGGCATGGTATGGATGTGGAATATTTAAGAGTAGTTAGAATTAATAATTTCTCTTTCACAGGACCTTTTGTGGGGAAAATTACAAAGTGAGGCAGGTAATTTTAAGGGGATTGTAGTAAACCAACGGTCACAAAGAGCCCACGTGTAGTTATAAGTTGAGATACTTCCGTGAGCTTAAGCTGAAATATTTAAGAATTAATAGCGTGTGTACAATAAGCTGAAATATTTAAGAATTAATAGCGTGTGTACAATAATCTGAAACATTTAAGAAATAGTGTGTGTATCATAAGTTGAAGTATTTAAGAAATATCATTCCGTGTGACGCTAAATTTAAACTCTGAGAGAGAATCAAGGTGAGTCGGCCGTTTTTCCAGCAACGCCACTTGACTTGCATTGCACAGGAAGACGTGCGTTTATCTCCAGAGTTCACAGTAGGAAAGTAGAATTACAAAGTGGGGCAGTGTCGTGTGAAACTGGGATAAATATTGATTGAAGTGGGAAAGCGGAAAGTGATGAAGTTGTAACCGTTCTTTGTGTAATATTTCATATTGTTGTGTTGTGTATGTCTTGTAATTTGGGTATGTGTGTTTTGCATGGGAGTAGCAAGGTAGTTTCGAAAGATTTGTGGGTATGCCTGTTCCTTCTGTATCGCTCGATCTGGAGGAAAGTTTCGTGAGGATTATTGTGAGAGGCGAAGTGTGAGGTATAATAAAAGATCCACCATCCGATCCAGGGAGTGCACTGTTGCGGTAAATAGATTATGAGACCATAGTATAGAGATTCACTAGCGTAAAGCCATGCCCACTGGGCGGAATTTCTCATGTGATTTTGTTGTAGGTTGTAGAATTTGTGTGTTTAGGAATAAATCAAATAGTGAAAAGAAAGATTGGTGGCCTTTTTCATTAAATTGTATGTTATCGTAATGTCCCGAATTTATATAAAAGCCGTTAAATCAAAGACAAAAGGTAAATGTGGTATTGCCAGTGCGTAGTGTACAGTCAGAGTTCTATAAATCACTGATAGTCAGATGCGTGTTTCCATTGCGTATTATTCATACAGGAGGATAATTTGTAACTAAATAGTAAGATACGATAATTCATGTTAGTCGATAAATTAAGAAAGATTCCACTCGCTTGGCAAACCACTCATCTTGCAGGCCTGACTGCTTGATGCCACAGTATGAGAAAGGCAAGTGGGTGCCTCTCAACCCTTCATCTGTCACTGCCCGAACTTCGTGCTCTTGTCACGAAACCATGGCAGGATTGTCTCGCGGACACTTCCCGGTACCCTACCATGGTGGTTTGGTGGCTCCGCTGTGCGAAGCCCCGGCTGCGACGTGTTATCCGGCAATATAGTCGCGACGTCGCCCACTGGAAACGCAGCACGTTGGCCTTCTATCAGCAGTGTCTCACTGACGCCCTGACTCTTCCTGCTGACAGGTATGATCAGCTCCGCATGCGCCTCAACAAAATTAAGGCGCAAATCCTTCGCTTCTCTCGGGAGAAAGCCGGCGGTATGGTGGTGAGGCGTCGTTCTGCATCCCTGATTGACGGCGAGGAGCCATCCCTTTATCACCACGCCTCTGAACGAACTCGTGCCAAGACGAACACCATTTTGCGCCTTAAGACAGCCGATGGTGCGCGTATCACAGACCACCGTGAAGTCCTCCAACACCTGACGGACCATTTCACACACCTCTTCCAGGATGTTGAGGTCGACGTCGCCGCCCAACGTGCACTTGTCAGTGGGGTGCCAACTTCGTTGGATCGTCATGACCGCGGCTCTTTAACCGAGCCCCTGACACTCGCTGACCTCACCACTGTCCTCCGTGCCTGTCCGGGACGCAAGTCACCTGGCCCCGACGGTCTCCCTTATGAGTTCTACCAACATTTTTGGGACCTGCTTGGCGACCGTTTCTGCAAAATGTGCGAGGAGATTTTTGCTGGATGCGACTTACCCGCCGAATTTTTAACTGGACGTATTGCCCTTATTCCAAAGGTGACTGGTCACTGTCGAGCTCAAGACCTGCGTCCTATCACTGTTCTTAACACTGACTATAAGTTGGTGGCACGATGCATGGCCTCTCGTCTCAAACAGGCGATGACTAAGGTACTTTGCCCCACTCAATTCTGTGGCGTTTCGAGTCGGAACATCTTCACCGCCGCTTCCCAGTACCGCGATGTTGTCTTCCTCACCGCTGACACTCGCACCCCGGCTGCCATTCTTTCCTTGGACTTCGCCGGTGGCTTTGACAGGGTCTCGCACCCTTACCTGCTAGCCGTTATGTCGCGGATGGGTTTTGGGGAGCGCTTCATACGCATCATCCGGCACTTCTTGGATGGGGCGAATTCCACTATCATGGTGAACGGTTGCCGATCGCGCCCCATACCCATCAGACGGTCAGTTCGACAGGAATGTCCCTTGTCGATGTATTTGTTTGCCTTAGCGCTGGACCCCATGCTGCATGACATTGGCCGGTTGGTCGACGGTGTCGCTCTCCCAGGCGTCACCTTCCGCTGTGCGGCCTACGCCGATGACGTTGGTGTGTTCGTTGCGAACGCCAGGGACATCGATTCCGTTCGCCGCGTTCTCGACGTTTATGAACGGGCCTCCGGTGCTCAGTTAAATCCCAACAAGACCCTGCTGCTTCCGCTAGGGCCACGATCATTGACCGTCGAACGCCCCTGGTACCGAGTTGTGGGGGAACAGCGTATCTTGGGTCTTGAGGTGACTGCCTGTCCGCTGCGTATGCTAACACTCACGTGGCGGCGGCTTCTCACACGCATCAGGGGCCTTTGCGTGAGCCACGCTGATCGACGGCTTGACCTCCATCAACGCATCCAGCTGATTAATGGTTATCTCCTCTCACGAGCATGGTATGTCGCCCAACTTCTTACGCTGCCGCAGCAGATCGGCCGAGCCATCTCACAAGCAGTATATTGGCTTTTGTGGCGGCATGCGCTGTTCAAGGTTGATGCGCTGACCTGTACGCTGCCGAAGGTCGATGGCGGCCTCGGCCTCATTGACTTTTCCCGGAAATGTGCGGCCCTTCTGATTCACCGTGTCGCCGCTTTGCGCGACGCCGACCCCGGTGGGACTACGGCGGTCCTCTTCGACCATTATCGTCCACACTCGGCGCGTGCACCGGTCTGTTTGCCGCATATTCCGTTCCGGCTGACGACGGTCAGAGACTATTACTTCCACCGCAGTTATGTCCTCACAGTGGCCACTGACAAGGCACGCACGTCGAAGCGCCTTTACCAAGCACTCCGAGGCCAGCCCACGCCACATAAATTAGAGGACAGACGACCATCGGTCATCTGGCACCAAGTTTGGGCTAATATTAACAACCCAGCCCTTCCCACGGCAGTTTCGGCGCTATGGTACCGTGTAGTCAACAATTTAATCCCCACTAACCATCGCCCGGCGGCCATCCGCCTACGGCCCTCGGCTGCTTGCGGCCGCTGTGGTGACGTCGACACCAGGGAGCATCGCTTCCTCTGCCCCCACATCACAGAAGTGTGGGCCCTTGCACGTGTGCTCATAGCGCTGATCGGTGGGACGACACCAGCAAATGTGTCCACCGACTGGTTCCTTACCCCTGATCTTCAAACACAACCCCGACCAAGACGTAACGCAATGGTGTGGCTCTTGGGCCACACCATTTTCACGATCTATGACCTTTCCCTCTCCGATGCTGTCACTTTCATGGACTACCTGTGGAGCCAGCATCGCATGGCGGAATCTGCTCGAAACTATACGACCACTTTTGCCCGGTTTTTGAAAGTGGCAATGATCCATGGATGTCAAACGGTGTTCCAGGTTGCCTAGGGCGCCTTGTCCAGGCATTGCCTGGGCTTGCCCGTGGTTCTTTGCAACAATCTTTGACTTGACTCACCTCAGATTCGCAATTGGAACAATTCTTGCAAAAACTTTATTGGAAAAATAGGAAACACGCCATCAATCTTAGAAGCTTATTCCTTCGTTACTTCTCTGGGCGATGGGATTATCTCGCCAGTTTCATTTTCACTTGAGTGTGCTGCCGTCCCTGTTTTTCATTTCCTTTCATTTCTATCTTTCTTTCTTTCTTCTTTTTTGGTTCTCAAATCACTACTTCTTCACACCTGCAGAGCGAGGTGTCTTTCTGAGTCAAGTGTCGTCGCCCATTGCGGCATAGCAGAGTATGCCCTCGCTTTTAATTTCGTTCCTGGCAACAAGTCTTGCTACTCAATGCACCCTGCTGTGCGTGCTGCGTCGACACTCTAGGATGGCGGCAATTTTTGAGAGGACAAGGTAGGGCTGTAGGGGAGGAAGGAGGCCCAAAATAAAAAAAAAAAAAAAAAAAAAAAAAAAGTGTAGTATATGGGCTGATTACTGCACCGGGAAGCGGTCGCTTTTATTCTCCTGTTTCAGGTCCGCGACCTGAACAATGGAGCTTGTGGTGACGCTGCCGGCGGAGGTCTTCCGCTGCCGGATCTGCTTCGTCACCAAGGCTGCCGGGAGACCAACTTTTGGCGAGTACAAGGACCACTCGGCCCTTCTCCGCCACTACAGGAGGCTGCACGACCCGGAAACGGTTCCCATTTTCGAGTGTCAGTTTTGCGGCCGACGCGACCCGCGGCTGAAGACGCTGCGGCTACACCAGCGAGCCGCAGATTCCGCAACCCCCGGCGCTGCCAGTCCGGGGAGAGTGAGTATGGGACACGATGCCGTGCCTGGCTCTCTGGGGCACCCAGGGAGGTCGGCCGGCGGGAGGTCACAGGCGAGGGCCCCGGAAGCTAGTAGGACAGGCCCTTCGTCCTTAGTTAGTGCTGGGCGAAAGCCACAGGCGAAAGCGGCCCGGGAAGTTAGTACCACAGGCCGCCTAGCCTTAGATAATAGAGAGGGGCTATGGCCACAGCCCAGTCCGGTCCCCGAAGCTAGTAGGACTGACCTGACCCGCAGCAGCGTGGTGGGCTCACAGGCTGCCTTGCCCTCAGCCTGTGTGAGTGTGCAGGCGTCTGCGACGCCCAGGACGGCGGTGGTTGCTACCCCCGCGTCGTGTGTACTGTGTGTGCGCACGCCGAGGAGGTCTGCCGACACGCTCCGCGACGTCAACCGCGTCGCCACGAGTGCCGAGCGCAAGTTCGGGAGGTGAAGGCAGCACGCTGCCGACGCCTGCCGCCGAACGCGTCGCTCCGGCCAGAGGCGCAGTGTCCGACAAAGGCCGCGGCTCGCCGCTGCCCGCGCCGGCCATTGCACCCAGTGGCGTACGCTGGCCACGTCGTGCGGCTACCGCAGGCGCCTCCCGCCCGCCATCTGTCGGGAGCGTGGGTACCGGCCTGGGACTGCCGCCCGCATTCGCTACGCCGCCAACAGGTGGCTCTGCGATGCGGGTGGGCAGTGGCAGGCAGGCTGCCTCGCTCGCCGCGACCGTTGGTGTTGTCATTCCCGGCGCAGCCGCGCCGCTGGTTGACGCACCAAAGGCCGCGCGCCCGGCGGATGCACCGGATGGTGTGGTGCTTGTGCGGTCGCAGACGCACACGCGCCGCGTTTCCTCTGCCCTGCCGGCGGCTACGTCGAGTGACGCCCGTCACTCCGTCTCCGCTCAGGCAAGGAGTGCTATTAATCAAAAAGCTCCTGTTGCAGATAATGAGTGGCACGCAGTCACCCCACGGAGGGACAGACGCCGTGCTGCAGGACGCAGACCACCGCCTTCGGACCGACGGCGCATCATACCGCCCAGTCCGCGTAACAGCAGCCCGGGGCGAGCCAAGGCGCCTGGGCGGCCGGCGCGAGCTACACCTTGTGTTTCTCGCGCCGGCCGCAGGGCGCGGGCGACCGCTGGGCCATCTGTTGTCGGCGCGGCGAACACCAGCCGCGGTGCGCTGGGCACGAGCGCCAGGCCGGCGCGAGCTACACCGGCCACCCCTACGACCACTGCGCCATCTGGTTGCGATCGTCGGGCACCCAGTCCGCGTAACAGCGGCCCGGGGCGAGCCGGCGCGAGCTACACCCCGTGTTTCTCCCGCCGGCGGCAGGCCGCTGGCGACCGCCGGGCCATCTGTTGGCGGCGCGGCGAACACCAGCCGCGGTGCGCCCGACCCGAGCGCCAGGCCGGCGCAGGCTACACCGGCCCCTGCTGCTACCGCTGCGCCGCATGTCACCAGCGCGGCGATCGAAAGCAGCACTGAGCGGGCCACGCCAGATGGCAGCACGGCACCACCACCGACGCAGACGACGGAGCGGCGCGACGTGAACGGAGGGACTACAGCTGCATCTCCGAGAACTGGCAGCAAGAAGAGGAAACGCCGACGCCATAACAACCGGCCCAGTCCCAACCTCCCGCCGCAAAACTCCCGTCCTACACCGAACTCGACCAACCCTCCTGTACCCTCCGAACAGGGCGCAACCGAGGCAGCTCCGCCGCCCCCCCTCCCACGGCCGCCGCTCGGCTAACGGAGAGGCAGCGGCGCTGGCTGGCGGCCCTGGAGAGCGCCCACAACCAACCGTGAGCGCCAGGCCGGCGCAAGCTACACCGGCCCCTGCTGCTACCGCTGCGCCACATGTCACCAGCGCGGCGATCGAAAGCAGCACTGAGCGGCCGACGCCAGATGGCAGCACGGCTGCACCACCACCACCACCACCACCACCACCACCACCACCACCACCACCACCACCACCACCACCACAGACGACGGAGCGGCGCGACGTGAACGGCGGGACTGCAGCTGCATCTCCGAGAACTGGCAGCAAGAAGAGGAGACGCTGACGCCGTAACAACCGGCCCAGTCCCAACCTCCCGCCGCAAAACTCCCGTCCTACACCGAACTCGACCAACCCTCCGAACAGGGCGCAACCGAGGCAGCTCCGCCGCCCCCCCTCCCATGGTCGCCGCTCGGCTAACGGAGAGGCAGCGGCGCTGGCTGGCGGCCCTGGAGAGCGTCCACAACCAACCGTGGGACGCATTCGTCGCGGTCGTCGAGGACTTCATCGCCGAGACGAAGCCACAACGCCAGGCAGCCGGTGATCGACAGGACGGGCCACCAGCAGCAGCGCACCGCGGGCGGGGCCGCGCCGACGCTGCTGCCAATCCCCCTCCCCCTGCCCCTACACGCGGCCGCGGTGGGCAGCGCGGTAAACGTGGCGCACGGCGTGCGGCGGCCGCCGAGCGTCGGTACGATGCGAACGCAGCGTCTGAGATTCAGAAGCTGTACCGCGCGGACCGGCGCAAGGCGATGCAGCGCGTCCTTGGCGAGACGCCGCCGTACTGCCAAATCGATGGCAACGTGCTCACGGAGCACTTTAAGATGATCTACGCTAAATCTGACTTTTCTGTCTCAGATGCACCAGCTGCTGTCCCGGACTTTGCCGCCTCCACGCCTCCTGATGTCAGCGAGGAGGTCCTGCTGCCGATCACCCCTTCAGAGGTGCAACAGCAGCTCCAGAAGGCGAGCAATACTGCTCCTGGGGCAGACAGAGTCACCTACTCGGACTTGCGACGTGAGGATCCTGGCTGCCACGTGCTAGCTAAGATCTTCTCGCACTGCTGGAATGAGCGGAAGACTCCGGTGCAGTGGAAAATATCCACTACCGTCCTCATCCACAAGAAAGGGGACGTCGCGGACGTGACAAACTGGCGGCCTTTAGCATTGAGCTCCACCATCTCTAAGCTCTTTGCTGCAATCGTTGCGGACCGCACAACCCTCTGGGCAGAGCGTTTGAACCTGCTCTCCCCAGAACAGAAGGTCTTCCGCACGTTTGAAGGCTGCTACGAGCACAACTTCATTGTGCAGACGGCAATTGATGATGCAAGGCGCAGGGGAGGCCAAGCATGGTTTGCTTGGCTTCATCTGGCGAATGCTTTCGGTTCAGTGCCTCACGCTCACCTCCTTGGAGTACTGAGTAGGATGGGACTACCAGAGCAATTGCATCAGCTAATTGCCGATATGTACAATGGTTGCTCCACCCGCGTCCGTACGTCTGACGGACTAACGGAGGAGATTGAGATCCAGGCGGAGTCAAGCAGGACTGTCCACTGTCGCCCATCGTCTTTAACCTCGCGCTCGAGCCGGTACTTCGCGCCGCAACCTCGCTCAGAAATGAGTGTGGTATTCCGCTTAGCGGCGTCAGTGTGAGCGCACTGGCGTATGCGGACGACATCGTGCTTCTGGCGCGGGATTCAGAGGCGATGCAGACGCTCCTCAATGTTGTGGGTGAGGCGGCGACGTGGGCCGGGCTTACCTTCAAGCTGTCGAAGTGTGCCACGCTTCACATCCGCCGTCGGCAGACACTCGGCTCGGTATTCGCCCTGCAAGGGGGAGAACCAGCCGTGCTCAGTGCGGGTGACGCCGACCTCCATCTTGGCGTTCCCACCGGGTACAAAGTCACGCAGACGCCAACTGATGCGATCGCGGCAATTCGACGCGACTTGCAGCACCTGGACGCTTCCCTGCTGGCTCCCTGGCAGAAGATTGACGCTGTGCGTGTCTTCCTCCTCCCTAGGCTTGACTTTGTCATGCGGGGCGGAGCGGTACGCAAGGGGCCGCTATTTGCACTCGACAAGGCAGTGAAAGCGGCTGTCAAATCTTGGCTGTTCCTCCCACAGCGTGCGTCCACTGAACAGCTGTACCTCGCGCTGGGAGGGGGAGGATGCGGCCTGACGCCGCTCGCGGACGCTGCGGACATCTCGACGATCGTCCACGGCTTCCGCATGCTGCACCGCGACGACGCCACCGTCCGAGACATTGCCTGGGCGACTCTATCCACGGCCGTGCGCCGCCGGCTGGGGAGGGAGCCGAGTCGACCCGACTTGGCCACCTACCTTAGCGGCAGCACTGAGGGCGACCTCGCACGAGAAAGAGGAGACATTCAGTCACTGTGGACACGCGTCAGGAACGCCACAAGGCGCCTAGCGCCGCGGGGCGTCACCTGGCGCTGGAGTGCTTTCTGAGTTGCAGGTGGAGGTCGGCGGCCGGCCCGCCATCGCTGTCGACGCGGAACACGGCGGCATCGGAGGGGTGACGCAGCCGGCCACGGAGGGGATGGCGCCTGTGACTACACGACACCTCGAAGATGGCGGCGATGGACCGCAGCACGATGATGACAGCGTGGGACGCACCGCCAACACTGGCGTCGAGTATGTCCGGGTGGGAGGAGGCGCCAAACGTCTTCTCTCGCGGACGCTCCGCTAGTGTCGGAGGCAGCGCCTGCGCCACATCCTACTCAGGAAACCGGACCAGGGGAAGGTGTTTGAGTGCACCAGGGAGTCCACAGCGTCCAACCACTTCATGGCGGGAGGAAAATACACGCGCTTCGCAGACTGGCGCTTCATACATCGCGCCAGGCTCGGAGTCGTGCCTCTCAACGGCTGCCGCCGCTTTGATGGGCGGGCAAACAACAACAAAGCCTGCCGACGCTGTGGCCACAACAATGAGACGCTGCCGCACGTGATCAACGCGTGTATGGTGCACTCAGCAGCCCTGCAGTATCGCCACAACGTGGTCCTCAACCGCCTCGCGACAGCAGTCGCTGGGCGGCCAAGGAGACGAAACACTGCTGTTCCTGACATCAGGATCAACCAAACCGTCATAGGGGACAGCAGTGGGCTGCGTCCGGACCACGTAATAACTGACGAGGCCGCGAAGACTGTGACCATCGTCGATGTGACAATCCCCTTCGAGAATGGGCGGATTGCGCTCGACAACGCTCGGCAACTGAAGAGCATAAAGTACGCCGACGTTGCGCGCGGATTAGCCGCTCGCGGCTATTCCGTCATGGTCGACGCCCTGGTTGTCGGCAGTCTGGGAGCGTGGGACCGCCAGAACGATGCAGTGCTTCGGCAGCTAGGCAACGCTAGCCGCTACTGCCAACTTATGCGGCGGTTGATGGTGTCCGACACCATCAAGTGGTCCCGCGACATTTACGTGGAACACATTACTGGCCACCGCCAGTATGTGTCCCCCTAGACTGTGGCATGCTCTGACGTCAGGCTGCGAGACCCTCGAGACTGCAGTCGTCGGAGAACTTCGAGGTCAGTGCCTTCGTGACGGCGGTGTCGAGATTCTACTACACGACGCGGGATCTGCGGCGCTACATCATCTTCGCGTCGCACTGCAGCAGTCCTGAGTCAGTAGCGGTGCGTGCGGTGCTGCCTGGTGCCCCTACCTCCGTGGTGTCCGCCGAATATTGCCCCCACCTCGATTGGCGCGGTGCTAGGCGGCGCCAAACGTGTGCCTACTGCCCGGCAGTCTCCAGCCAGCGTGGGAAGCAACGCCCTCCTGCCATGACACCCCAGTGACGTCTGCCGCAAGGCGGACAGAGGGGAGAAGTCCGGCTGTGTGTGACCCGCCTGCGTGCGTGGCGCACGAGTCGCTGGCAGCTGTGCATGTGCAGTGTGCTGTCAGGGCATGGAGAAGAATGGAATAAAAACAAAATAGATCCTAAACTACCTCCAAACCTCCCCCAGTCTGAAATAACTAAGGCCGCGCCTATCGCGGGATTATTCTTAAGGTGATACTTAAGCATCCGCGCCTAATGCGGCCTCACAATACTTAAGTAGTGGGCTTAACCCACGAACTAGAATAGTAATACAATACTTAAGTACGGTTAGAACTGTTTTCTTAAATTTGATCTAAACTTAATAAATCTGTAAAACTCGTATTGTATAGAAACATGGATATTCTTTTCTTAAATTTATACTTCGTAAAAATGTAACTAAGAATTATCTCGATAAATAAAAATCTGTTCTTATCAGCTTAATGCTGGCGAGATCGGATACAAAAAGCACACTGATATGCGATGTATTTTCTTTAGTCATTGGACTCCTAATGCCCGATCATCACGAAGCTGCAGCGGCGGCTCCGGAACGTGGCCAGCCTTGCTGTGAGGGCAGCAACTGCTGGTGCTACTGCCGGACTCGCCCTGCATTGAATAGTTCTCCCTCGTTTTCTCCCGATTTTGACTGAGGGTTGCGAGATGCTCAGGCCCCATCTGCCGCCTGCTCGATCGAGGTGTACGATCTGGAGCGAGGCAGATGCAGACCAGTCTCGTGTGTGTCCAGCCTTTGCTGTAGACACCGGCGGCACAGTGGTAGTGGCATATGAGCCTTCCCATATGAGCCACCACTTTGCTCGCTTTCCTTTCTTTTTCCCCCGGCCAGCTACGTCTGGACTTCCACCGGGGTTGAACACAAGCTTATGACACTCTCCATCGTGGCCAGAGCAATTCTCTGGGTCACACGAAGATCTGATATTCCTGAGATAATTCTTAGTTACGTCCGCCCAAAGTGTGACGCTCCGGTGAATGGCAGGCGCCGTTGAGCAACACCTTCATGGCTGTTTCGAATTCCGACCGAATGTGAACCTTTCCTAAGTTCCTTTCCAAGTATTACCTCAATGACTAAAAAAATCTGTTCTTATCAGCTTCATATGGGCTAATATGGACTGACTTCTGCACCGGGAAGCGGTCGCGCTTATTTTCCTGTTTAAGGTCCGCAACCTGAACAATGGAGCTCGTGGTGACGCTGCCGGCGGAGGTCTTCCGCTGCCGGATCTGCTTCGTCACCAAGGCTGCAGGAAGGCCAACTTTTGGCGAGTACAAGGACCACTCGGCCCTTCTCCGCCACTACAGGAGGCTGCACGACCCGGAAACGGTCCTCGTTTTCGAGTGTCAATTTTGTGGCCGACACGACCCGCGGCTGAAGACGCTGCGTCTGCACCAGCGGCTCTGCAATGCAGAGTCTGCAACCCCCGGCGCTGCCAGTTGGGGGAGAGTGAGTATGGGACACGATGCCGTGTCTGGCTCTCTGGGGCACCCAGAGAGGTCGGCTGGCGGGAGGTCACAAGCGAGGGCCCCCGAAGCTAGTAGGACAGGCCCTTCATCCTTAGTTAGTGCTGGTCGAAAGCCACAGGCGAAAGTGGCTCGGGAAGCTAGTACCACAGGCCGCCTAGCCTTAGATAATAGAGAGGGGCTATGGCCACAGCCCAGTCCGGTCCGGTCCCCGAAGATAGTAGGACAGACCGGCTGGACTTAAGATTAACATACGCGGCGGTCCTGACCCGCAGCAGCGTGGTGGGCTCGCAGGCTGCCTTGCCCTCACCCTGTGTGAGTGTGCAGGCGTCGGTGACACCCAGGATGGCGGTGGTTGCTACCCCCGCATCGTGCGTACTGTGTGTGTGTGTGCACACGCCGAGGTGGTCTGGCATCCCCCTGCCGATACGCTCTGCGACGTCAACCGCGTCGCCACGAGTGCCGAGTGCAAGTTCGGGAGGTGAAGGCAGCACGCTGCCGACGCCTGGCTCCTCCCCCTGTGGGTTCGGGGGTAAGAATAGGCCCGCGGTATTCTTGCCTGTCGGAAGAGGCGACTAAAGGGAGTCTCAAACGTTTCGGCCTTCTGTGATGGTCCCCTCTAGGGTTTGACCTTTTTTTTCCAAATTTCCGTTGTTAGTGCGTGCCATTTGGGGTGCTTTTCTATTGGTCCATCATGCACCAACATCTTGCATGTTGCCTATTGTCGTGTGGGGGAGGACTATGCCCAACATCTTCTGGGTTGTCTCCTTCTTGTCTTATGCGCACTCTTCTTCTTAGCGCCCATGACAACTGTGGACCCTTTTAACACCTAAAATCCAGCACGGTAGCCAGTCCGTTGTAGTGGGGTCGTCATGTACCCTCTTGGCGGTAGCCCCCTAACCACGCAGGGATCGCACTACAGATGGCAGAGCTGTTTCCTCCCCATGCATGCCAAGGAGTATGTGCCCATCTTGTCTGGGGCACAGGGACTCCGGGCAACGGGATATCAGCCAGGTACCCATTCCTTTGGCTGGGTGGCGCCCTTGGGGAGAGCCCTCATTCAGAGTAGGTGGCATCCGGGCGGATGTGGCGCAATGAAGCGCAATAAATCACACCAAGCTGGTGGTCGCACGGCCACCAGTGTCTCTAAGCGAGGTAGAGTAGACTTTGATGCTGCGCAATATGACCCTCAGTCGTTCCCCTCATTGGCTGCGCCATGGGAGGGACGCCGATCTAGTGCCAAGCGGGAGCCTTACGTACCGCAATACTTTGTCTGCAGCAGGACTGATGGTGACTCCTTTCATACGACCAAGCCTCTGTTTTTTGTGGAACACCTGGAGGATAAGTTTGGGGAAGTGGCGGGGTTGTCTAAAATGAGGAATGGGTCCATCCTCCTCAAGACGTCCTCCCCAGCCCAGTCATGAGCATTGCTCTTGTGTGATAAGCTGGGTGACGTCCCTGTTACCGTCACTCCCCACAGTAGCTTAAATATGGTCCAGGGGATTATTTACCATCGTGACCTCTTGTTACAATCCGATGATGAGCTGAGAGCCAACTTGGAACAACGTGGTGTACATTTTGTCCGTCGTGTACATAGAGGACCCAAGGCTAACAGGGTTGCCACCGGTGCCTTTATCTTGGCCTTCGAGGGTGATGTCTTGCCCGAGAAGGTCAAGGTGATGGTTTACCATTGCGACGTCAAGCCATACGTCCCTCCCCCGATGCGGTGCTTCCAGTGCTGGAAGTTTGGGCATATGTCCTCCCGTTGCCCATCCAGCGCTACATGTCGAGATTGCGGACGCCCCTCTCATCCCCATTCTCCATGTGCGCCTCCGCCTGTATGTGTCAACTGTGGGGAGCACCACTCTCCATGCTCGCCGGATTGCCCCATTCTTCATAAGGAGCGGAAGATCACGGAATTTAAGACCCTGGACCGGCTTACTTATCGAGAGGCAAAACAAATATGAAAGGTTGTATCCTGCTTCCATTCGAACATCTTATGCTGCAGCCACGTTATCGTCGCCCACGCGAGCGACGGTTGTCGCCTCATCTGTGCCGCCTTCAGTGGGCCCTTGGGGCTGTGCATCTCCGTCTGCCCCCCTCGTGCCTGGGGGCAAGCCTTCCTCTGTTGCCCCCTTAGCAGTTGGGGGCAAACCCTCTTCTGTCGCTACCCCACGGTTACTTCGGGAGTGCCATCTCCTCCAAAACCGGGGGGGCTCGATCCCCCCCCTCATTCTCCGCCGGCGTTGCCTCTGCCGGTTCCTCTCTCGCGGAAGGGGTCCCTTCCTCCGTTTCTTCTCCTACCCAGCCGGATGTCAGCCAGTGGCTGAAAGTTTCGCCACCTGCTGGTCGTAGGGCTTCTGTGTCGTCAGCCTCCGACGCTCCTTCAGAGAAGCTCTCCCAGCCCTCTCACCCTAAGGGCCGACGTGAGAAGAAGGAACGGAATGTGTCTAAGAAGAAGGACGTTCCGGCGGTTTCAGTACCGCCTGCTGTACATAGTCCTGGCTCCGGAGATGAGGTGAAGATCCTCGCCTCTGCCGCGGATCTCTCCCTCACGGAACCCTTGGGGGCCTCTCCTTTGGACTCAGCTGACTCTCCCCCGGTGGCAGCAGTTGGCTCTGAGGCGCCGTCTGCCTCTTAGTTGCATTCACGCCCTCCCAGTCCCTTCCTGCGGCGGTTATTTCCGCCACCTGCCTGAGCTCCGGATGCTTCTGAGTGTTTCCCCTGTTCTCTGCATTGCTCTGCAGGAAACTTTGTTTCCGGCGATGCGGACCCCCGCCCTTCGCGGTTATCAGGGATACTATAAAAACCGCACTGCCTGTCAACCAGCATCAGGTGGAATTTGCCTTTTTGTTCACCACTCTGTCTGTAGCTCGCCAGTACCCCTTCTGACGCCTTTAGAGGCAGTCGTTGCCAGGGTTGAGCTCTCGCCGGCTATTACTATTTGCTCTGTTTACATTCCTCTGGATGGGGAGCTCCCCCGAAATGTCTTGGCTGCGCTGCTGGCTCAGCTCCCGCCACCTTTGCTGCTTCTGGGCGATTTCAATGCCCACAACCCTCTATGGGGTGGGACTGTCTCCTATGACCGCGGTCGGGCCGTGGAGCATGTGTTGGCTCAGCTCGACCTTAGCCTCTTGAATACCGGTGCTCCCACACGTTTCAGTGTGGTCCATGGCTCTTTCTCGGCAATCGATCTCTCTCTTTGCAGCCCCGGGCTTGTCCCATCCCTCCACTGGAGAATGCATCCCTACCTGTGTGGTAGTGACCATTTTCCCATCTATTTATCACTGCACCAGTGTCATTCTTCTGGGCGCCTGCCCTGCTGGGCTCTCCACAGGGCTGACTGGCCGGCTTTTACTTCTGCTGCAACCATTGAGTTTCCCACACAGGGTGACATACACGAGGTGGTCCGTGTCTTAACCACATCCATCATTTCGACGGCCGAGGCTGCCATCCCCCGCTCTTCTGGACTCCCTCAGAGGAAGGCTGTACCCTGGTGGTCGCCAGAGATTGCTGAGGCTATTCGCGACCGTAGGCGGGCCCTCCAGCGTCATAGGCGGCACCTGTCTCTGGAGACCCTCATCGCCTTTAAGAGGCTCCGTGCCTTGGCCCATCGTCTTATTGCCCGGCGTAAGCAGGAGTGCTGGGAGAGGTATGTCTCATCCTTGGGCTCCCGTGTCTCTCCCTCGCTCATGTGGTCCCAGATCCGGCGGATTTATGGATACCAGGCCCCTATGGATGTACCTGGGCTCTCCTTAGACGGCGCTGTCTGCACGGACGCTGCCGCCATTGCTGAACTGCTTGCCGCGCACTTTGCTAAGAGCTTTGTGACTGCATCTTATCACCCCGTCTTTCGCTCTCTCAAGGAGCGAGCCAAGCGGACGCCTTTCTCATTTCACACGCGCCGTTCTGAAAAATACAATGCTCCTTTCAGCGAGAGGGAATTCCTCGCTGCCCTCGCCGATTGCCCTGATACAGCACCAGGACCAGACTGCATCCACGTGCAGATGCTGAAGCATCTCTCCAGGGACTGCCAGAGACACATTCTCGCGATATTTAACCGCATTTGAAGCGAAGGCGTGTTCCCGTCGCCATGGCGAGAGGGTGTTATTGTCCCCATCTTGAAGCCCGGTGCGGACCCACTGGCAGTGGACAGCTATCGTCCCATTACCCTCACAAACGTTTTGTGCAAATTGCTCGAACGTATGGTGGGGCGGCGTTTGTGTTGGGTCCGTGAGTCACGCGGTCACCTCGCTCCATCCCAGGGTGGCTTCCGTCGGGGCCGGTCTGCAGTGGACAATTTGTTGTGGCTGGAATCTGCTGTCCGTACGGCCTTTGCCCGACGTCAGCATCTCGTTGCTGTTTTTTTTATCTGCGGAAGCCGTATGACACCACATGGAGGCATCACATCCTTGCTACGTTACATGACTGGTGTCTTTGTGGTCAGCTCCCTGCTTTTCTTCAAACCTTTTTATTGCGCTGCTCTTTCCGGGTGCAAGTGGGTGCCGCCTCTAGTTCATCTTATATGCAGGAAAATGGGGTCCCACAGGGCTCGGTGTTGAGCGTCTCCTTATTTCTCGTGGCCATTGATGGTCTGGCTGCAGCCATGGGGTCTTTGTATGCCGACGACTTCTGCATCTCCTTTAGCTCCACGACTACAGGAGTCGCCGAACGCGGGCTGCAAGTAGCCATTCGCAAGGCAGCATCATGGGCTCTGACTCACAGTTTTCAGTTCACTGCAGCCAAGACTCGAGTTATGCACTTCTGCAGGCGTCGGACGGTCCACCCTCATCCTGAACTTTACCTTGACGGCCACCTGCTTGAAGTGGTGGACACTTGCCACTTCTTAGGACTCGTCTTTGATGCCCGGCTCACATGGGTTCCTCATATTACTCAGCTGAAGCCAAAGTGCTGGCGGCACCTCAACGCCCTCCACTGCCTGAGCCAGACATCTTGGGGTGCGGATCGTTGCACGCTGTTGCGATTATACAGGGCCCTTGTACAGTCCAGGCTTGATTATGGGAGCCTGGCCTATGGGTCTGCATCACCCTCAGTGTTGAAGTTGTTAGACCCCATACACAACTGTGGGGTTCGGCTTGCAACTGGCGCTTTCCGTAGGAGCCCCGTGGATAGGCTACTGGTGGCGGCCAGGGTTCCCCCGCTGCGGATTCGCCGCCATCGACTGCTCGCCGACTATGCTGCCCACGTGCATTGCCCGCCCGGCCATCCCAATCATCGCCTGCTTTTCCCTGCCGTGGTCCTCCATCTGCCCGAACGGCGACGTAGGTCTGGGCTTTCCATAGCTGTCCGTGTCCAGTCCCTGCTGTCCGAACTGGGGTCATTCCCTCTTCTGCCTCCCTCCCGGGTCCGTGCACCTACGCCTCCCTGGTGTTTGCCCCGGCCGTCCGTCCGTCTGGACTTGGCACAGGGACCCAAGGACTCGGTTCCGCCTGTGGCCCTCCGTCGCCGTTTTCTTGCGCTCTTCGCCTCATTTTCAGGCTGTGAGACTGTCTACACTGATGGTTCCCTGGTTGATGGTCGCACTGCCTATGCTTTTGCTCACGCTGTCCATGTTGAACAGCGCTCCTTGCCGGCTGGCTGCAGTATTTTTACTGCAGAGCTGCTGGCCATATTGCGCGCTCTTGAGCATATGCGTTCCTGCTTAGGTACGTCCATCGTCATCTGCAGTGACTCCCTGAGCAGCCTCCAGGCCATCAACCGCTGCTATACGTCTTCTCCTCTGGTATCCTCTATTCAGGAGTCTGTTTCCGCCATTACCCACTCCGGTCGTTCGGTGGTCTTTATTTGGACGCCAGGTCACGTTGACATCCCGGGGAACGAACGTGTCGACAGGCTGGCCAAAGGGCCGATCGACGCCCCAGTTTTGGAAATCGGCCTCATGGCTCGCGATCAGCAGCTGGTGTTGCGCCGTAAGGTGCTTGGGATGCGGACTGCTGAGTGGCGTGGCATGACATCCCCAAATAAACTGCAGGCTGTCAAGGAGACGACCGATGTGTGGTGCTCCTCCCTGCGGGCTTCTCGCAGGGACTCTGTAATCCTGTGTCGGCTCCGCATTGGACATACCTACCTGACGCAGGCCATCTTTTGCGTCAGGAGGATCCGCCCCTGTGTCGGTGTGGGTTCCGGCTGACGGTCACCCACATTTTGCTGGAGTGTCCCCGACTGCGCACCCTCCGGCAGTCTTTTAATCTCCCGGGCACTTTGCCTTTGCTTTTACGTGACGATGCCTCCATGGCTGACAACGTTTTAAATTTTATCCGTGGCAGTCCTTTTTATGGTTCAATTTAGGGCGGTCCTGTCCCTTTCCCTTTCTGTGTCTTTTGGCCTCTTGTCTCTCCATATTTCTTGCGTTTTTGGTGTGTCGTCGGATGGTTGACTCTTTCCCTTTTTTTGTTCTTGTGGTCAGTCAACCAGTCTCCAGCCATCTTATTTTCTTCTGTTCCTTTCTGTCTGGTGTTCCTCTGTACTCTTCTTGTCTGTAGTGTTTGTTGCTGCATTTATGTTCTTTTAGCGCCTGGGGGGCGTCTCCTCCCCCTTTGGTTTTTACCTGCTTCGCCGATTTTCTTCTCGCCTGTTTTTGGAATGGGGGACTGATGACCTTTGCCGTTTAGTCCCCCTTAAACATCCCAACAACCACCACCGCGTCGCTCCGCGGCTCACCGCTGCCCGTACCGGCCTCTGTACCCAGTGGTGTACGCTGGCCACGACGTGCGACTGCCGCAGGCGCCTCCAGCCCGCCATCTGTCGGGAGCGTGGGTACCGGCCTGGGACTGCCGCCCGCATTCGCTACGCCGCCAACAGGTGGCTCTGCGATGCGGGTGGACAGTGGCAAGCAGGCTGCCTTGCTCGCCGCGGCCGGTGGTGTTGTCATTCACGGCACAGCCGCGCCGCTGGTTGACGCATCAAAGGCCGCGAGTTCGGCGGATGCACCGGACGGTGTGGTGCTTGTGCGGTCGCAGACGTATACGCCCCGCGTTTCCTCTGCCCTCCCGCCGGCTACGTCGAGTGACGCCCGTCACTCCATCTCCGCTCAGGCAGGGAGTGTTACTAAGCAAACAGCTTCTGTTGCAGATAATGAGTGGCACGTAGTCACCCCACGGAGGGACAGACGCCGTGCTGCAGGACGCAGACCACCGCCTCCGGACCGACGGCGTATTATACCGACCAGTCCACGTAGCAGCGGTCCGGCGCGAGCCAACGCGCCTGAGCGGCCGGCGCGAGAAACACCTCGTGTTTCTCGCGCCGGCGGCCGGGCGCGGACGACCGCTGGCCCATCTGTTGGCCCATCTGTTGGCGGCCCGGCGAAGAACAGCCGCGATGCGCCGGGCCCGAGCGCCAGGCCGGCGCGAGCTACACCTGGAGGCGCCCGGCCGGCGCAGGCTACACCAACCACCTCTGTGACAACAGCGCCATCTGGTAGCGACCGTCGGGCACCCAGTCCGCGAAACAGTGACCCGGCGCTTCCGGCCTGCCGGCGCGAGCTACACCTCGTGTTCCTTGCGCCGGCGGCGGGCCGCTGGTGACCACCGGGCCATCTGCTAGCGGCGCGGCGAACAACAACCACGGTGCGCCCGACCCCAGCGCCAGGCCGGCGGAAGCTACACCGGGCCCCGCTGCTACCGCTGCGCCACCTGTCAACGGCGCGGCGACAGAAAGCAGCACTGCGCGGCCCACGCCAGATGGCAGCACGGCCCTACCACCGACGCAGACGACGGAGCGGCGCGACGTGAACGGAGGGACTGCAGCTGCATCTCCGAGACATGGCAGCAAGAAGGGGAGATGCCGACGCCGTAACAACCGTCCCAGTCCCAACCTGCCGCCGCAAAACTCCTGTCCTCCACCAAACTTTACCAATCCTCCTGTACCCTCCGTACAGGGCGCAACCGAGGCAGCTCCGCCATCCCCTCCCCCGGCCGTCGCTCGGCAAATGGAGTGGCAGCGGCGCTGGCTGGCGGCCCAGGAGAGCGTCCACGACCAGCCGTGGGACGCATTCGTCGCGGTTGTCGAGGACTTCATCTCCGAGATCGCCGAGACGAAGCCACAACGCCAGACAGCCGGAGATCGACAGCATGGGCCACCAGCAGCAGCGCACCGCGGCGAGGGCCGCGCCGACGCTGCTGCCAAGCCCCCTCCCCCTGCCCCTGCCGCGGTGGGCAGCGCGGTGGACGTGGCGCACGGCGCGCGGCGGCCGCCGAGCGTCGGTAAGACGCGAATGCAGCGTCTGAGATTCAGAAGCTGTACCGCGCGGACCGGCGCAAGGCGATGCAGCGCGTCCTTGGCGAGACGCCGCCGTACTGACAAATCGATGGCAACGTGCTCACAGAGTACTTCAAGAAAATATACGCTAAATCTGACTTCTCTGTTTCAGATGCACTAGCTGCTGTCCCGGACTTTGCCGCCACCGCGCCTCCTGATGTCAGCGAAGAGGTCCAGCCACCGATCACCGCCACAGAGGCGCAACAGCGGCTCCAGAAGGCGAGCAAACTGCTCCTGGGGCAGACGGAGTCACGTACTCAGACCTGCGACGTGATGATCCTGGCTGCCATGTGCTAGCTAAGACCTTCTCGAGCTGCTGGAATGAGCGAAAGACTCCGGTGCAGTGGAAAGTATCCACTACCGTCCTCATCCACAAGAAAGTGGACGTCTCGGACGTGACGAACTGGCGGCCTTTAGCATTGAGCTCCACCATCTCTAAGCTCTTTGCTGCAATCGTTGCGGACCGCACAACCCTCTGGGCAGAGCGTTTGAACCTGCTCTCCCCAGAACAGAAGGGTTTCCGCACTTTTGAAGGCTGCTATGAGCACAACTTCATTGTGCAGACGGCAATTGATGAAGCAAGGCGCAGGGGAGGCGAAGTATGCTTTGCTTGGCTTGATCTGGCGAACGCTTTCGGTTCAGTGCCTCACGCTCACCTCCTTGGAGTACTGAGTGGGATGGGACTACCAGAGCAATTGCATCAGCTAATTGCCGATATGTACAATGGTTGCTCCACCCGCGTCCGTATATCTGACAGACTAACGGAGGAGATTGAGATCGAGGCGGGGGTCAAGCAGGGCTGTCCACTGTCGCCCATCTTCTTTAATCTCGCGCTCGAGCCGGTACTTCACGCTGCAACCTCGCTCAGAAATGAGTGTGGTATTCCGCTTTGCGGCGTCACTGTGAGCGCACTGGCGTATGCGGACGATGTCGTGCTTCTGGCGCGGGATTCAGAGGCGATGCAGACGCTCCTCAATGTTGTGGGTGAGGCGGCGACGTGGGCCGGGCTTACCTTCAAGCCGTCGCAGTGTGCCACGCTTCAAATCCGCCGTCGGCAGACACTAGGCTCGGTATTTGCCCTGCAAGGGGGAGAACCAGCCGTGCTCGTTGCGGGTGACACCTGCCTCCATCTTGGCGTTCCCACCGGGTGCAAAGTCTCGCAGACGCCAATGGATGCGATCGCGGCAATTCGACGCGACTTGCAGCAACTGGACGCTTCCCTGCTGGCTCCCTGGCAGAAGATTGACGCTGTGCGTGTCTTCCTCCTCCCTAGGCTAGACTGTCATGCGGGGAGGAGCGGTACGCAAGGGGCCGCTATCTGCACTCGACAAGGCAGTGAAAGCGGCTGTCAAATCATGGCTCTTCCTTCCACAGCGTGCGTCCACTGAACAGCTGTACCTCGCGCTGGGAGAGGGAGGATGTGACCTGACGCTGCTCGCGGGCGCTGCGGACATCTCGACGATCGTCCACGGCTTCCGCATGCTGCACTGCGACGACACCACCGTCCGCGACATCGCCTGGGCCACTCTATCTACGGCCGCGCGCCGCCGACTGGGGAGGAAGCCGAGTCAATCCGACTTTGCCACTTACCTTAGCGGCAGCACTGAGGGCGACCTCGCACGAGACGGAGGCGACATCCAGTCACTGTGGACACGCGTCAGGAACACCACAAGGCGCCTAGCGCCGGGTAGCGTTGCCTGGCGCTGGAGTGAACTGGTCTCTGAGTTGCAGGTGGAGGTCGGCGGCCGGCCCGCCATGCTGACGACGCGGAACACGGGACATCGGAGGGGTACGCAGCCGGCCACGGAGGGGGCGGCGCCTGGGACTACACGATACCTCGAAGATGGCGGCGATGGACCGCAGCACGATGATGACAGCGTGGGACGCACCGTCAACACTGGCGTCGAGCATGTCCAGGTGGGAGGGGGCGCCAAACGTCTTCTCTCGCGGACGCTCCGCGAGTGTCTGAGACAGCGCCTGCGCAACCTCCTAGTCAGGAAACCTGATCAGGGGAAGGTGTTCAAGTGCACCAGGGAGTCCACAGCGTCCAACCACTTCATGGCGGGAGGCAAATACACCCACTTCGAAGACTGGCGCTTCATCCATCGCGCCAGGCTCGGAGTCGTGCCTCTGAACGGATGCCGCCGTTTTGATGGGCGGGCAAACAACAGAGCCTGCCGACGCTGTGGCCACAACATTGAGACGCTCCCACACGTGATTAACGCGTGTATGGTGCACTCAGCAGCCCTGCAGTATCGCCACAACGCGGTCCTCAACCGCCTCGCGACTGCAGTCGCTGGGCGGCCAAGAAGAGGAAACACTGCTGTTCCTGACATCAGGATCAACCAAGCTGTCTTAGGGGACAGCAGTGGGCTGCGTCCGGACCTCGTAATAACTGACGAGGCCGCGAAGACTGTGACCATCGTCGATGTGACGATCCCCTTCGAGAATAGGCGGATTGCGCTCGCAACGCTCCGCAACTGAAGAAGATAAAGTACGCCGACGTCTGGCGTGAAGTCAGTCGCTTGACGGCGCGTTTCGGCGCGGGCCCGCCCGTGCCGGCGCGCCGTAAGGCACGGAGGCTCGCACTGGGGCGTATCGCTTCCCAGTCGGGTGTGCCGCGGCAGTCCTCACAGGGGAAGTGAAGCGTCTCTTATAGCCTCTCCTTCCCAAGTGGCTCTTTCCGCCTTCCCGTGGTGCCAGACGTTAAGCTTGGCATTCTGCCTTGCGACAAAAGGGAGAGCTGCGACCCAACCCGATGTGAAAGCGAAGGGTGCGTGGCACAGGGGGAGCTGTGTCAAGGGACCGAACACCAGTCCCTTTCTGTTCGCAGGGCTCAGACCAGCAGGTGCTCTGCATGCCGGCGACCTCGTTTGTCGGCGTGGGATCACGGCGCGAGTCGGCAAGGGTGCTTCGCCGCGCCCCTGGGTAACCGGGGCGTGTTCTGCCAAACCCAGGAGGTGGTGACATCGCCTGGGCTAGGTTAGATGGGCCCAGACCGCCGAACGACTGGGGGACCGACCCACCACCTGAGTAGGAGTGGGTCCTTGGCCTTCAGGTGGAAACTCGGGCTAGTAGGCGGCGAAGGGCGAGGGGTGCATCCGCCTCTCCGGAGTGCGGGGTGCACTTGCCGAGGAGCGTCGCGTGAAATCGTCGACGACGAGGCCTTCGACGGGGACCAGAGCGCTGGCAACGGCGTGTTGAACCCTGCAGCTCTGGAGTGCCCTTGACCTAGGGGCGAGGTCGGTGGGCGAGCTGCAATAGTCCCCCCCCATGCCAGAGGAGCCGGTCTGGGGTAAGAGACGGGCTCCCAACTTTCTTTAACTCGTCGACAATATGGCTGAACAAGAGACGAGTGATTCGAGTGCGTTATCGAGGGCGAGTATGTCCACTGTCCCTACCTCACAGGAGGAAGTGGGACACGATGATGAAAATGTATACGAAAGACACTGTCGTATCAGTCAGATCCTAGATTACAGTGTCAAGAACGGAAAAATTAGCCAGGCTGCGGTCCTGGCAATAAAGAACGAGCTCGCTGCATGGGCCATAGCACATGCGAAGCTCGAAGGGCGTCTCGAAGAGTTGGAGAAGGAGAACGCCAGACTACGACAACAACCGATCAAGACATGGGCTGGAGTGGTGGCGCAAACCGCCACGAAGGCCCAAACAACCAAAGAAACGATTGCCAAGGTTTCAAAGAAACCAGACACGGCAGTCTTCTTAAGACCACTACCTGGACAGAGCATTAAAAAAGTCCAGGAGATTTTTACAACTACCATCGACCCGGCAAGAGACAAAATTAAAGTCAATAAAGTGAAAGCTACCAAAAATGTGGTAATCGTGGATCTTGCCACAGAGGAAGATAGAGATAAGATATTAAATAATACCAAAGTAAAGAAGGCAGTTAAATGTGAACTACTTAAAAAGAGAAATCCACTAGTTATTTTATATGATGTACCTGTAGCCTTGACCGAAAGTGATATATACGAAACCCTGTATAATCAGAATTGTGACGATAGTGAATGGGAAACTTTCAAAAATGAATTTAAGCTGCGTTTTAAAACCGGGCCTCGGGAGCGAGATGTTGTCCATCACGTCGCCGAGGTCTCCAGTAAGATGTGGCGCAAACTTACCGCTATGGGCAAGGTATACATAGGGTTCCACGCAATTAACGCCAGAGACTACTTAGTAGTCCCCCGATGCCACAATTGCGGCGATCTGGACCATGTCCATAAGCATTGTGAAAGGAAGCCGGCCTGCTCCAGGTGTGGGGTAGAAGACCACACAAGGAAAAACTGTAACGAAAATGTAACCTGCATCCCATGCATAAAAAGAGGAAGGAAACCATGCAACACCACCGGAAGGAACTGCCCAACGTACAGGATGTTGGAACAAAGGCTAATTTCTCGAATTGACTATGGCTGAGGCCATAACTGAACTCAGGAAGCCTAAAAGGAAATCCCCAAGCAAGAGGTTGAGGGACGCTCTGAGGGCAAGCAAATTTAAACAATTTTTACAAAAAATTACGCAACCAAGATCTATGGTTATAATAATGAAAGATGTATGTATACAAACAGATCCATGTGAAGAAGCTCCCTCTCCTCCCTGCTGGGGACCTGGGTCGAACCAAGAACCTTCTCGGCCACAAAGGCATCCTGTACCTGGGAGTTCACTTCCACACAGCAAAGAATCGGTAAATACCGAAAAAGTCCAATATAACGAAGTGACCAGCACAAACTCATCCCCTGACTCACCAACCCTGAGAGGAATGGGAATAGACCCCCAACGAATATACCCCAACCTGGAGCATGCACTGCAACTCTCCAGATTGGAGGAGCCGGCAATCCTCACTACGGAATTAAGACATGTGGTACGTGTCGGCCATGAATATGGCAGAGATGTCACCTTTCCAGTAATGGAGGCTGTGGACAGAATCCAGCTCAAGACAATGAATCTCCCCACCAACTTCGGAGCCCTGCGAGATCTAGTTAAAAAGGTTTTTGAAAGACGCAATGAGAATTTCGACATAGAGGAACTATATCATCAAGCAGTAATAACCAATGGTAGAATAGCTCACGACTGGTCCAAAAACTGGCCAGAATCGCACATTCACACTTACTTCCCACGTGAACCAACTAAACATGGGTCAGATAAATGCACATAACAGTAAACTAGTCTTGCAGGAACTTCGGAGGGTAGTGGAAGAGAAGAGTCTAGATGTACTCTGTTTACAGGAACCGTACTCCCAAGCGGGACGGATCCCATACATGGCTGCCAATTGGCAAATAATATACACCGGAGCAGAACCAAAAGCTGCAATAGTAATTACTAACAGATCATTCAGGGCCACGGTCCTCGCGCAGTTCTCAAGCGAACACTGCAATGTCGTGGAACTGCAAACATCGACAGGAGTGATCTACATCTCCAACATATATTTCCAATATGGGCGAGAAATAGATGAGTTCTTGGAGACACTCACACTGGTTACCATGGCACTGCGGGGACGCAGGATGATAGTGACGGCAGACATAAATGCAAAGTCCCCCCTTTGGTTCAGTGGCACTCACGATGATCGAGGGCTTAAGGTTGAAGAGACGATAATGGCATTACAACTGGTGGTTGCAAACCAACAAGGGAACCCCCCCACCTATACAGGCGGCGGGGGAGATGGCACAAATATAGATGTTACGTTGGTAACACCAAACCTCACCACAAAAATCAGTAACTGGAAAGTGTGGGACAGAGCAACCACCAGTGACCATAACCTAATTTCTTTCAATATTGGGGAAAGGGAGTGCCACTGGGACATGGGGTGGGAGCTGCAGCTCAATTATAACAAAGCCAACTGGGATCGTATCGTGGAAGAGTGCAACATCCCGACATTGCTGGAGGGTGATGAAAACGTGGACGAGTACGCCGAAAAACTGGTACAAGCGATCACCAGAGCGGTGTGAGCCGCAGTACCAACCAGGAGGAGAGCCGTTGCGGCCACCCCCACACCATGGTCGGCTGAATTAGAACAGATGCGCCAGGCTGTAAGGAGGGCGAGGAGGTGCTACCAGCGGAGTGTCGTCTGGAGAGAAAAACAAAGATGGTTACAGATCTACAGAGAGAGTAAGGATCAATTTCAACAGGAGCTCAGGGCTGTCAGACTCAGAAGTTGGGAAAACTACGTGAAAAGCCAATTGGCTATAGACCCTTGGGGAGTCCCATACAAATTAGTACGAGAGAAAATAAGATCACCTATGGTGCTATCCACCGTCAGGGACGGGGACCGGATGACGGGCACGTGGCAGGAAACTGCCGAGGCCCTCCTTCGGGTCCTGTTACCTGACGATGTGGAGGAAAATGAGACAGAAGAACAGAAAAGAATAAGAAGAGAAGACCAAAGGGACTACAACAACAACAACAACAACAACATAAGAACTTACCCCTTCTCTGAAGAGGAAGTCGCTGCCCAGATAAAGGCCCTTAAAAAGGGAAAAGCTCCTGGCCCGGACGGCATTACTGCGGAAGTGGTGCAATTCCTTGCCCCCCAACTCGTAGCTCCTCTCACTAAGTTGTACAACGAGTGCCTACAACTCGGGAAATTCCCAGCAATTTGGAAGAAAGCGAACGTAATCATAATCAAAAAGGGTCCAGACAAAGATCCTACAGAAATCAAGTCCTACAGACCGATCTGCTTGCTAGATGTACTGGGCAAACTTTTTGAGAGGCTACTAGCACACAGACTGACAGCACACCGCATGCTGTGTGGGATGAGCGACAGACAATTCGGTTTTCGGTCTGGGTGTTCTGTGTCTGACGCAATCGCCCTGGCTGCCGAGGTCTGTGGCTCTGCCCCGCACAAGTACGTCGTCGGCATCATGGTAGACATCAGTGGTGCCTTCGACAACCTGTGGTGGCCCTCACTCTTTTCCCGCCTGCGGGAAAAGAACTGTCCAGGGCTACTACACTGCTGTCTGAGGAGCTATTGTGTAGACAGGGAGGTCTGGCTATCGGCCTCTAGCGCCACGGTCAGGAAGATTATGACCAAAGGATGTCCTCAGGGCTCTGTCCTGGGACCTCTCTTTTGGGACATCAATATGGAGCCTCTACTTGAAGATCTAAAGAACTGTGACGATGTGCTAGAGGTCATAGCATACGCAGATGACCACCTCTTGCTGGTCGGCGGCCGAAGCCGTGAGGATTTAGAACCGAAAGTGGAAAGAGCTGTAACTGTGCTTACATCGTGGTGCCACAAAAGTAAAATGACAATTGCGCCCAACAAATCAACATACTTGCTTCTTAAAGGCCAATTGGTCAGAAATCCCACCGTAAGAATCAACGGCATGCCAGTTCTTCGGCGCCGTGAGGCCTGATACATGGGTGTAATCATCGATGAGAGGTGGAACTTTGCATCACATATTGATACCGTATCCCAAAAGTCACTGGTTTTATTAAATAATCTCATTGGAATTGGTCATAAGCGATTTCACCTTCCACCCAACCTAATAAAACTATATCATAACAGTATTCTGACCTCCATAGTAGGATACGGATCAGGAGTCTGGGCACACAGACTCACGAGGGTCATGCCTGCCATGGTCGTAAGAAGAGTGCAGCGGAATATGCTTCTACGTTCAGCAGGGGCTTACAGGACTACACCAGGAGGAGCGCTGTTAGTACTAATGGGGATTTGTCCATTAGACATAAAAATCCGAGAGCAAGCCGCCTGGTACAGGCCGAAGAAGGAAAATAGGGATAAAATCAGAGAAATACTTGGGGTCTACCCGGGGGACAAGTATGCCTTCAAAAAGAGAGGAATTGAACTTTGGCAGAATAAATGGAGTAGTGAGGACACGGGACGCAGAACTTATGAACTGCTACCAGATATAGAGGAAAGGTTGAAATTTACATTTTTCACACCCACAAGAGGAATGCTGCACTTTCTTACTGGACATGGACCATACCCAACATATCTATGTCGATTTGGGAAGCAGGCTACACCAGCGTGCGACTGTGGTGCTGTGCAAGGTACCCCAGAACATGTGGTGTACGAGTGCCACCTCTTCGATGATGTAGCCCATGATCTACGACAACAGCTACCGAACAATGACACGTACCACATATTAAGGCACGAAAACACCTTCAACATCCTACTCTCACTGATGTAATATCAAAGAAAGTAATTAAGAACTTTCTAAGGGACAACCATCAGTAAAAGACTAACACTTTCACTGACTTAGCCTTCGTGCACCCTTCCTGTACCGCCAAGTAGGGACCTGGCCAGCCGTCATACGGCTGGAATCCGCCTTACCTTGGACTAGGAGGGAGGGGGGTAGAAAACACCGGATTTGACCGCACACCAATTATGACATGTAGTTAGATTAGATGTAGAAGATAGGATAATACCTAGAGTAGACTGCAGCGACACCGAGTTAAAGGCCAGCCCAGTGCCAGCGGCACGCCCACTGGGATTAGCTCAGTGGGCTGGGCCAACACCAGTAGGTTTATAGTAGCACTGGCACACTTGTAACGCTGCAGGTAGAATGTAGACTCTTAGATTAAGTAGCTTATAACCCCATAGCGGTAAGACTAGAGTAAAACTAATAGAAGTACCTGTAGTGTAGAATAAAAGCTGCATTAACTGTATCATTATTAAGACCCACTAATGTAGTTAGGTAGTGGGTTATATGAATAATGTAATGTAATGTTTTGAATAAAGATTTTTTTTTTTAAAAAAAAAAGTACGCCGACGTCTGGCGTGAGGTCGGTCGCTTGACGACGCGTTCGGCACGGGCCCGTCCGTTGTCGGCGCGCCGTAAGGCACGGAAGCTCGCACTGGGGCGTATCGCTTCCAGTCGGGTGTGCGGCGGCAGTCCTCACAGGGGAAATGATGCGTCTCTTATAGCCTCTCCTTCCCAAGTGGCTCTTTCCGCCTTCCCGTGGTGCCAGACGTTAAGCTTGGCATTCTGCCTTGCGACCAAAGGGAGAGCTGCGACCCAACCTGATGCGAAAGCAAAGAGTGCGTGGCACAGGGGGAGCTGTGTCAAGGGACCGAACACCAGTCCCTTTCCGTTAGCAGGGCACAGTCCAGCAGGTGCTCTGCATGCCGGCGATCTCGTTTGTTGGCGCGAGTCGGCAAGGGTGCTTTGCCACGCCCCTGGGTAACCGGGGCATGTTCTGCCAAACCCAGGAGGTGGTGACATGGCCTGGGCCAGGTTAGATGGGCCCAGACCGCCGAACGTCTGGGGGACCGGCCCGCCACCCGAGTAGGAGTGGGAGTGGGTCTTCGGCCGAGAGGTGGAAACTCGGGCAAGTAGGCGGCGAAGGGCGAGAGGTGCATCCGCCTCTCTGGAGTGCGGGGTGCAGTTGCCGAAGAGCGTCGCGTGAAATCGTCGATGACGGAGTCACCGAGGGGGACCAGTGCACTAGTGATGGTGCGCTGAACCCAGCAGCTCTGAAGTGCCCTTGATCTAGGGGGCGAGGTCGGTGGGCGAGCTGCAAGAGTCTCCCTCCCTCCCCCCCCCCCCCCCCATGCCAGAGGAGCCGGTCCGGGGTAAGAGATAGGCTCCCACTTCTTTTTATAACTCGTACATAATGGCGACATCAGAGACGAGTGATATTAGTGCTCCTTCGAGAGCTTCTTTTGCGCCTGATCCCTCTCCACAGGGCGAGGTGGGACAGGCTGAGGAGGACTACTCAGTAATTCAGAGGCATTAAAAAATTACGTTGCTCCTGGAGCAAAGTATGAAAAATGGGAAGATAAACCAGGCAGCAATCTTACAGATAAAAAACGAATTGGCTGCATGGGCAATTGCTCATGCTAAATTGGAAGGAAGAGTAGAGGAGCTGGAGAAAGAAAATACCCAGATGAGACAACAGCAACAACAACCGAGCAAGACCTGGGCGGCGGTGGCTGCACAAGCCCCCCCACCAGACAAAACAATACAAAAGAGGCAATAGACAGGGTGACAAAGAAACAGGAGACGGCAGTCTTTCTTAGGACCTTGCCTGGAAATGATACGAGCGTCAAAAGGATCCAGGAACTTTTGACCACTACAACTGACCCTGTAAAAGATAAAATAAAGATAAAACGTGTAAAACCAAGCCGCAACTCGGTGATTGTAGAAGTTGCGTCTGAAGAGGATAAGAACAAACTTCTTGAAAATTCTAAACTGAATGCAGTAGTAAAATGCGAACCCCCAAAAAAGAGGAACCCCTTGGTCATATTGTATGACGTTCCTACTGTAATGACAAATGAGGAACATTCTGAAGCAATCAGAAAGCAAAACTTTGAGGATATAAATGAAAATGAATTTCAAAACAGTTTTAAACTAAGATTTAAGACGGGTCCTCGGGACCGTGATGTCGTGCATCACGTCGCCGAGGTCTCCGCAACAATGTGGAGAAAAATAACAGTACTGGGCAGACTATACGTGGGATTCCACGCTATAAACACTAAAGATTACATTGTGGTACCTCGTTGTCATAATTGCGGCGACTTGGACCACATTCTGAGGCACTGCACCAAAGGGTCGGCCTGCTCAAAATGCGGTGATAATGGACACACCAGGAAAGACTGCAAGGCCACAGGTGTCTGCATCCCAATAGTCGTGGCAAGAAGTCTTGTGGAGCCACAGGACGAAACTGCCCTACCTACAGGATGCTCGAGCAAAGATTCGTATCTCGAATCGATTATGGCTGAAAATGGCATACCATGCAGGATGCCAAAGCATAAATCCCCGAGCAAAAGGAGGAGGGATGCTATGAGAGCAAGTAGATTCAGGAATTTCCTGAAGTCGCTTATCAGCGCCGACGTACCAACAGTCGACAAATCCATACAAACTGAGTCCCCCCACCAGGGACATTGGCATTCAAACCGAGCTCCCCTCAGAGGTTAGAGCACCCTCCTCCCAATGCCGGGACACGCCGCCGACTAAAAATCTGCAACGGCAAGAGCATCCTGTGGTAGTGACAGATGAAGCTGCAAAACCCATCCAAGAAAGCATGATAACGAGCTCCACCGCCAACTCCAACACCAAAGACAGCCCGGTGGTTAGGTTGCCACCTGTGGACCCAGTGAGGGTGTACCCAAACCTTGAGTACACCATGCAACTAGCTAGACTGGAGCAGCCGACTACCCTGACCACTGCCTTACGTCATGTGGTCCGAGTAGGACATGAGTACGGACGAAGGGTAACCTTCTCGGTGATGGAGGCTGTGGACAGAATACAATTAAAGTCGGTGAACCTCCCCACTGACTTCGGAGCACTGCGGGACCTACTCAAAAAAGTGTTTGAAAGACGAGGAGAGAAATTTGACCTGGATGACTATCATCAATCAGTGATAGCAAACGGACGACTGGCATATGACTGGAATAAAACCTGGTCACATGACCACATACATACTTACTTTCCATGACGACCAGAATAAGAATCGGACAACTCAACACTCATAACAGTCGACTAGTGATGCAGGAGCTCTGAAAGGAAGTGGTGGAAAAGAGACTGGACATACTCTGTTTACAGGAGCCGTACTCTCTGGCTGGAAAAGTTGCGTTCACTGCCGCAACATGGCAAACTGTTAGCAGTGGGGACATCCCCAGAGCGGCCATTCTGATAACTAATGCTGCATTGCATGCAACACCCTTGTCACAGTTCTCCAACAGTCACTGCAACGTCGTGGAGATACAATATCCTGCTGGAATTGTTTTCATTATGAACATATACTTTCAGTACGGAGATAGAATTGAACAACACATAGATCATCTAGTGAGTGTGGTCACGGCGTTGCGGGGGCGCAAAATCATTATAACTGCTGACATTAATGCCAAATCCCCCCCTATGGTACAGTGGCACAAGGGATGAAAATGGTGCAAAAGCAGAAGAAATGATAATGGCTCTTCAACTAGTGGTGGCAAACAGACTAGGTAATCCCCAACCTACGTAGCTGGAGGAGGACAGGGCACCAACATTGACGTGACTTTGCTCATGCCAAACGCAGTGAACATATTCCAAGAGTGGAGAGTGGAAGACAATGCCACCACTAGCGATCACAATCTAATCACTTTTATTGTTGGAGACAGAGAGTGCCGCTGGGCCATGGGGTGGGAGGTGCAAAGGAATTTTAGAAAAACAGAGTGGGAACGCCAGAGAGTGCGACATTCCTCCATTACCAAAAGGAGACGAACGACAGGACTTCAACGTGGACGACAAAGCCAAAGGGCTGGTACATGCAATAACAAGGGCGATTAAGGCGGCCGTATCAACCAGGAGGAGAGCCGTGGCGGCCACACCGGCACCATGGTCAGCCGAACTACAAGAACTACGTCAGTCTGTCAGGAGACTGAGGAAGCACTACCAGCGCAGTGTCGTCTGGTGGGAAAAGCAAAGATGGCTGCAGTTATACCGGGAGGCAAAAGACAACTTCCAAAAAGAATTACAAAAGACCAGAATAACTAGTTGGGAAGATTTTGTAACCAATAAGCTGGCCCTTGATCCCTGGGGTGTGCCATATAGGTTGGTAAGGGAGAAGATTCTCTCCCCAACAATGATATCATCACTCAGGCATGGGGACGGGATGAAGGAATCCTGGCAGGAAACTGCTGAGGTCCTCCTCCGGTCACTGTTGCCTGACGATGATAGAAATGACGACACCAAAGAGCAGTGTCAACGACAGGATGAAGACCTTCATGGGTATGCAAACAACGTGGCGGTCCTCCCCTTCTCTGAGGAGGAAGTTGCTGCTCATATCAAGTCTTTAAAGAAAGGAAAAGCCCCCGGGCCAGAAGGCATTGTGGCGGAGGTGGTGCAGTTCTTAGCCCCACAGCTAGTTGCACCACTTACACATACCTTCAACGCATGCCTCAGGCAAGGCAAATTTCCAAAAATATGGAAAGCTGCGAACGTGGTGATTATCAAGAAAGGCCCCGAGAAGGACCCTGCAGAGGCCAAATCCTACAGGCGCATCTGCCTGCTGGACGGCTTTGGCAAACTTCTGCAAAAGTTATTAGTGGATAGACTGACTGCTCACCGCATGCTGCATGGGATGAGCGGCAGGCAATTCGGTTTTAGGTCGGGGCGATCGGCATCTGATGCAATCGCTCTGGCGGCCGAGGTCTGTGGCTCAGCCCCGTGTAAGTATGTTGTTGGCATCATGGTGGATATCAGTGGCGCCTTCGACAACCTGTGGTGGCCTTTGCTCTTCTCCTGACTTCGGGAGAAGGAGCGCCCAGGGCTGCTATATGGGTGTTTGAGGAGCTATTGTGAAGATCGGGAGGTACAGTTATGATCCCCTAGCGAGAATGTCCGGAAAACTATCGCCAAGGGTTGCCCCCAGGGCTCCGTGTTGGGTCCTCTATTTTGGGACATCCACATGGAGCCTGCAACAGAGCGAAGATGTGCTAGAGGTGATAGCCTACGCTGACGACCTCCTCCTGCTGGTCGGCGGCCGAAGTCGCGAGGACATAGAACCGAAAATAGAGGGAGCAATAAACAAATTACAACTATGGTGCCGAAAGACCAAAATGACTATCTCACCATCCAAGTCGACCTACCAATTACTAAAAGGACAGTTAATAAGAAACCCGACTGTGAGAATTGACGGTACACCTGTTCTTCGGAGATGAGAAACGCGCTACTTGGGGATCATCATCGATGAAAGGTGGAATTTTGCAAAGCACATAGAAACCGTAACCCAGAAAGCACTACAATTACTAAATAATTTAATTTCCATAGGACATAAGAGATTCCACCTCCCACCTCATTTAATCAAACTCTACCATAACAACATACTGACATCAATCGTGGGTTACAGCTCGGGAGTCTGGGCTCACAGGCTCACGAGGGTGGTGCCTGCTGTGACGGTGAGAAGAGTACAAAGGAACATGATATTAAGGTCCGTGGGAGCATACAGAACATCTCCAGGGGGAGCCCTGTTAATCATAATGGGGCTCTGTCCCCTAGATATAAAGATTAGGGTACAGGGTGCATGGTACTGGGCCAAAAAGGGTGTTATCACCAAGGTAGAGGAAATTATGGGGGCACCAGTCAGGGAAAAAGGGGAGATTAGGGAAAGAGGGGTAGATCTGTGGCAGGAAATACGGGAGTCGGATGAAACTGGTAGAAGAACCTTTCAGTTCCTACCAGATGTGAAGGACAGACTGAAAATGAAGTACTTCGAGCCAACTCGGGGATTGTTCCACTTTCTCACCGGTCATGGCCCCTATCCGACTTATCTTTGTCGGTTTGGGAAAAGGGCGACGCCTGCATGCGACTGTGGCGCACCGGAGGGTACTCCCGACCATGTGGTTTACGAGTGCCCCTTTTCGATGATGTAGCCGGTATATTGAGACGACAACTACCAAGCACAAACACCTATGACCTTTTAAGACGGGAGGAGACATTTCAGAGACTGAATACGCAAGCAAACGAGGTATCATAAAAAGTATTGACAACTTTTTTGAGAGACCTTCATGCTT
Organism: Schistocerca serialis cubense; assembly: GCF_023864345.2. Taxonomy (NCBI): domain Eukaryota; kingdom Metazoa; phylum Arthropoda; class Insecta; order Orthoptera; family Acrididae; genus Schistocerca; species Schistocerca serialis. Next base: position 131,558 of record NW_026047539.1, on the reverse strand, counting down.
AAATAAATAGACAACACCGAATGCGACCACTGCCCCAATCCCGTACCGCCTGTTCGTGGATAGGTCGACTTTACAGTTGGAATCCGCCACGACCGGGACCAGGGGGACTGGGGCGATCCCGAATGAAGAAAACGCACCGATTATGACATAGAATAAGAATTAGATTTAGTTAATTAGAATAGGATAGTAAGTTAGGAACCTGCAGCGATAAGTTAACCCTTGCCAGCCCTGTACCAGGGGCTTGCTCATAGGGATTAGCTCTATGAGCAAGGCATCTAAGTAGGTTTATATTATTAAAACTGGCACACTTGTAACGCTGCAGGCAGTTAGTATTAACCAATCGTAGTAACTAGAAATTATGTTAGCTAGTAAACTAGAAGTAGTCTGCCTAGTAGAAATCGTAGAACTGTCTGTAGTTAAGAAAAATATTAAAGCTGCTATTGTAAATTTAGAAATATAGGACCCACAAATGACTAAGGTGGTGGGTCATTATTGTATAATTATTATGAAAAGAATAATGTTTTTTTTTTTAAAAAAAAAGTACGTCGACGTCGCCCGCGGATTAGCCGCTCGCGGCTATTCCGTTACTGTCGACGCCCTGGTTGTTGGCAGTCTGGGGGCGTGGGACCGCCAGAACGATGCAGTGCTTCGGCACCTAGGCATCGCCAGCCGCTACTGCCAACTGATGCGGCGGCTGATGGTGTCTGACACCATCAAGTGGTCCCGCGACATTTACGTGGAACACATTACTGGCCACCGCCAGTATGTGTCCCCCTAGACTGTGGCATGCTCTGACGTCAGGCTGCGAGACCTTCGAGACTGCAGTCGTCGGAGAACTTCGAGGTCGGTGCCTTCGTGACGTCGGTGTCGAGATTCGCCTCCACGACGTGGGACCTGCGGCGCTACACCATCTTCGCGCCGCACTGCAGCAGTGCCGAGTCAGTAGCGGTGCGTGCGGTGCTGCCTGGTGCCCCTCCCTCCGTGGTGTCCGCCGAATATGGCCCCCCACCTCGGTTGGCGCAGTGCTAGGCGGCGCCAAACGTGTGCCTACTGCCCGGCAGTCTCCAGCCAGCGTGGGAAGCAACGCCCTCCTGCCACGACACCCCAGTGACGTCTGCCGCAAGGCGGGCAGAGGGGAGAAGTCCGGCTGTGTGTGACCCGCCTGCGTGCGTGGCACACCAGCCGCTGGCAGCCGTGCATGTGCAGTGTGCTGTCAGGGTATGGAGAAGAACGGAATAAAAACAAAATAGATCCTAAACTAGCTCCAAACCTCCCCCAGTCTGAAATAACTAAGGCCGCGCCTATCGCGGGATTAATCTCAAGGTGATATGCTTAAGTATCCGCACCTAACGCGGCCTCACAATATTTAAGTAGTGGGCTTAACCCACGAGTTAGAATAAGATTCAATTACTTAAGTGCAGTTAGAACCGTTTAATATATATCTTGATTTAAAAATTTCTTTAAATATGTAACACTATTTGTATAGAGTCTTGAATATTTTTCTCTAAATTTATACTTCATACTAATGTATTTTAAGAATTGTCTCTGGAAATAAAAATTTGTTCTTATCAGCTTAATGCTGGCCGCCGCCAACAGGTGGCTCTGCGATGCGGGTGGACAGTGGCAGGCAGGCTGCCTCGCTCGCCGCGGCCGGTGGTGTTGGCACTCACGGCGCAGCCGCGCCGCTGGTTGACGCATAAAAGGCCGCGAGTTCGGCGGATGCACCGGACGGTGTGGTTCTTGTGCGGTCGCAGACGTATACGCGCCGCGTTTCCTCTGCCCTGCAGACGGCTACGTCGAGTGACGCCCGTCACTCCGTCTCCGCTCAGGCAGGGAGTGTTACTAAACAGCCTTTGTTGCAGATAATGAGTGGCACGTAGTTACCCCACGGAGGGACAGACGCCATGCTGCAGGACGCAGACCGCCGCCTCCGGACCGACGGCGCATTATACCGCCCAGACCGCGTAGCAGCGGCCCGGCGCGAGCCAACGCGCCTGAGTGGCCGGCGCGAGCTACACCGCGTGTTTCTCGCGCCGACGGCCGGGCGCGGGCTACCGCTGGGCCATCTGTTGGCGGCGCAGCGAACAACAGCCGCGGTGCGCCGGGCCCGGGAGCCAGACCGGCGCGAGCTACACCTGGAGGCGCCCGGCCGGCGCAGGCTACACCAGCCACCTCTGCGACCACTGCGCCCACTGCGCCATCTGGTAGCGATCGTCGGGCACCCAGACCGCGTAACAGCGACCCGGGGCGAGCCGGCGCGTCCGGTCTGCCGGCGCGAGCAACATCTCGTGTTCCATGCGCCGGCGGCGGGTCGCTGGCGACCGCCGGGCCATCTGTTAGCGGCGCGGCGAACAACAGCCGCGGTGCTCCCGACCCGAGCGCCAGGCCGACGTCGTAACAACCGTCCCAGTCCCGACCTTCCGCCGCAAAACTCCTGTCCTCCACCAAACCTGACAGACCCTCCTGTACCCTCCGAACAGGGCGCAACAGAGGCAGCTCCGCCCCCCGACCCTCGCCGACGCTCGGCTAACGGAGAGGCAGCGGCGCTGTCTGGCGGCCCTAGAGAGCGTCCACAACCAGCCGTGGGACGCATTCGTCGCGGTCGTCGAGGACTTCATCTACGAGATCGCCGAGACGAAGCCAAAACGCCAGGCAGCCGGAGATCGACAGCATGGGCCACCAGCAGCAGCGCACCGCGGCGAGGGCCGCGCCGACGCTGCTGCCAATCCCCCTCCCCCTGCCCCTACACGCGGCCGCGGTGGGCAGCGCGGTAAACGTGGCGCACGGCGTGCGGCGGCCGCCGAGCGTCGGTACGATGCGAACGCAGCATCTGAGATTCAGAAGCTGTACCGCGCGGACCGGCGCAAGGCGATGCAGTGCGTCCTTGGCGAGACGTCGCCGTACTGCCAAATCGATGGCAACGTGCTCACGGAGCACTTCAAGAAAATATACGCTTAATCTGCCTTTTCTGTTTCAGATGCACCAGCTGCTGTCCCGGACTTTGCCGCCACCACGCCTCCTGATGTCAGCGAGGAGGTCCTGCAGCCGATCACCCCTTCAAAGGTGCAACAGCGGCTCCAGAAGGCGAGCAACACTGCTCCTGGGGCAGACGGAGTCACGTACTCAGACCTGCGACGTGAGGATCCTGGCTGCCATGTGCTAGCTAAGATCTTCTCGCGCTGCTGGAATAAGCGGAAGACTCCGGTGCAGTGGAAAATATCCACTACCGTCCTCATCCACAAGATAGTGGACGTCTCGGACGTGACGAACTGGCGGCCTTTAGCATTGAGCTCCACCATCTCTAAGCTCTTTGCTGCAATTGTGGCGGGTCGTACTACCGTCTGGGCAGAGCGTTTGAACCTGCTCTCCCCAGAACAGAAAGGTTTCCGCACTTTTGAAGGCTGCTATGAGCACAACTTCATTGTACAGACGGCGATTGATGATGCAAGGCGCAGGGGAGGCCAAGCATGCTTTGCTTGGCTTCATCTGGCGAATGCTTTCGGTTCAGTGCCTCACGCTCACCTCCTTGGAGTACTGAGCAGGATGGGACTGCCAGAGCAATTGCACCACCTAATTACCGATATGTACAATGGTTGCTCCAACCGCGTCCGTACATCTGATGGACTAACGGAGGAGATTGAGATCCTGGCGGAGTCAAGCAGGACTGTCCACTGTCGCCCATCTTCTTTAATCTCGCGCTCGAGCCGGTACTTCGCGCCGCAACCGCGCTCAGAAATGAGTGTGGTATTCAGCTTAGCGGCGTCTGTGTGAGCGCACTGGCGTATGCGGACGATATCGTGCTTCTGGCGCGGGATTCAGAGGCGATGCAGACGCTCCTCAATGTTGTAGGTGAGGCGGCGACGTGGGCCGGGCTTACCTTCAAGCTGTCTAAGTGTGCCACGCTTCACATCCGCCGTCGGCAGACACTAGGCTCGGTATTCGCCCTGCAAGGGGGAGAACCAGCCGTGCTCGGTGCGGGTGACGCCTACCTCCATCTTGGCGTCCCCACCGGATACAAAGTCTCGCAGACGCCAACGGATGCGATCGCGGCAATTCGACGTGAGTTGCAGCACCTCGGCGCTTCCCTGCTGGCTCCCTGGCGGAAGATTGACGCTGTGTGTGTCTTCCTCCTCCATAGGCTTGACTATGTCATGCGGGGCGGAGCGGTACACAAGGGGCCGCTATCTGCACTCGACAAGGCAGTGAAACGGGCTGTCAAATCATGGCTCTTCCTTCCACAGCGTGCGTCCACTGAACAGCTGTACCTCGCGCTGGGAGAGGGAGGATGTGACCTGACGCCGCTCGCGGGCGCTGCGAAATATCTCGACGATCGTCCACGGCTTCTGCATGCTGCACTGCGACGACGCCACCGTCCGCGACATCGCCTGGGCCACTCTATCTACGGCCGCGCGCCGCCGACTGGGGAGGGAGCCGAGTTGACCCGACTTTGCCACCTACCTTGGCGGCAGCACTGAGGGTGACCTCGCACGCGACGGAGGTGACATCCAGTCACTGTGGACAAGCGTCAGGAACGCCACAAGGCGCCTAGCGCCGCGTGGCGTCACCTGGCGCTGGAGTGAACTGCTCTCTGAGTTGCAGGTGGAGGTCAACGGCCGACCCGCCATCGCTGACGACGCGGAACACGGCGGCTTCGGAGGGGTGACGCAGGCGGCCACGGAGGGGGCGGCGCCTGGGACTACACGACACCTCGAACATGACGGCGATGGACCGCAGCACGATGATGACAGTGTGGGACACACCGTCAACACTGGCGTCGAGCATGTTAGGGTGGGAGGGGGGGTGCCAAACGTCTTCTCTCGCAGACGCTCCGCTAGTGTCGGAGGCAGCGCCTGCGCAACCTCCTGCTCAGAAAACCTGACCAGGGGAAGGTATTCGAGTGCACCAGGGAGTCCACAGCGTCCAACCACTTCATGGCGGGAGGCAAATACACCCGCTTCGCAGACTGGCGATTCATACATCGCGCCAGACTCGGAGTCGTGCCTCTCAACGGCTGCCGCCGTTTCGATGGGCGGGCGAATACCAACAAAGCCTGTCGACGCTGTGGCCACAACAATGAGACGCTCCCGCACGTAATCAATATGTGTATGGTGCACGCAGCAGCCCTGCAGTATCGCCACAACGCGGTCCTCAACCGCCTGGCGACAGCAGTCGCTGGGCGGCCAAGAAGAGGAAACAATGCTTTTCCTGACATCAGGATCAACCAAACCGTCATAGGGGACAGCAGTGGGCTGCGTCCGGACCTCGTAGTAGCTGACGAGGCCGCGAAGACTGTGACCGTCGTCGATGTGACAATCCCTTCGAGAATAGGCGGATTGCGCTCGACAACGCTCGGCAACTAAAAAAGATTAAGTACGCCGAAGTTGCGCGAAGTTTAGCCGCTCGCGGCTATTACGACACTTTAGACGCCCTGGTTGTCGGCAGTCTGGGGGCGTGGGACCGCCAGAACGATGCAGTGCTTCGGCACCTAGGCATCGCCAACCGCTACTGCCAACTGATGCGGCGGTTGATGGTGTCCGACACCATCAAGTGGTCCTGCGACATCTACATGGAACACATCACTGGCCATCGCCAGTATGTGTCCCCCTAGACCGTGGCATGCTCTGACGTCAGGCTGCGAGACCCTCGAGACTGCAGTCGTCGGAGAACTTCGAGGTCAGTGCCTTCGTGACGGCGGTGTCGAGATTCTACTACACGACGCGGGATCTGCGGCGCTACATCATCTTCGCGTCGCACTGCAGCAGTCCTGAGTCAGTAGCGGTGCGTGCGGTGCTGCCTGGTGCCCCTACCTCCGTGGTGTCCGCCGAATATTGCCCCCACCTCGATTGGCGCGGTGCTAGGCGGCGCCAAACGTGTGCCTACTGCCCGGCAGTCTCCAGCCAGCGTGGGAAGCAACGCCCTCCTGCCATGACACCCCAGTGACGTCTGCCGCAAGGCGGACAGAGGGGAGAAGTCCGGCTGTGTGTGACCCGCCTGCGTGCGTGGCGCACGAGTCGCTGGCAGCTGTGCATGTGCAGTGTGCTGTCAGGGCATGGAGAAGAATGGAATAAAAACAAAATAGATCCTAAACTACCTCCAAACCTCCCCCAGTCTGAAATAACTAAGGCCGCGCCTATCGCGGGATTATTCTTAAGGTGATATATTTAAGCATCCGCGCCTAACGCGGCCTCACTATATTTAAGTAGTCGGCTTAACCCACGAACTAGAAAGCAATACAATACTTAAGTACGGTTACAAGTTTTTTTTTAATTTTATCTGAACTTAATAAATCTGTAAAACTTGTATTGTATAGAGTCATGGATATTCTTTTCTTAAAATTGTACTTCGTAAAAATGTAACTAAGAATTATCTTGATAAATAAAAATCTGTTCTTATCAGCTTAATGCTGGCAAGATTGGATACAAAACAAACTGATATACGATGCATTTTCTTTAGTCATTGGTCTCCCAATGCCCGATTATGACGAAGCTGCAGCGGCGGCTCCGGAACGTGGCCAGCCTTGCTGTGAGGGCAGCAACTGCTGGTGCTACTGCCGGTCTCGCCCTGCACTGAATACTTCTCCCTCGTTTTCTCCCGATTTTGACTGAGGGTTGCGAGATGCTCAGGCCCCATCTGCCCCCTGCTCGATCGAGCGGTGGCGATCTGGAGCGCGGCAGATGCAGACCGGTCTCGTGTGTGTGTGCAGCCTTCGCTGTTGACACCGGCGGCACAGTTGTAGTGACATATGAGCCTTCCCATATGAGCCTCCACTCTGCTCGCTTTCCTTTCTTTTTCCCCCGGCCAGCTACGTCTGGACTTCCACCGGGGTTGAACACAAGCTGTTTCCAATTCCTACCGAATGTGAACCTTTCGTAAGTTCCTTTCCAAGTATTACCTCAATGACTAAAAAAAATCTGTTCTTATCAGCTTAATATCTGATACGTCCTGCATCGCAGGACCAGAATATTAAACTCATTTTTGGCTCATGACGGAGTGCTAGGGGTTTGCTCCACCTCTGTCGCGGGTTGGCCCGGCGTTGCAGTACCGCCGGGATCGGCCCACATAAAATTAATTAAAACACAGCCTGAAATGGGTTAATATTCTGCAGAGATCAAATATTCCGCTGGTGGCAAAACTTGTCGTTGTTGTCGATGTGCCCAGTAGTTAGCTGCTTCCACACCACGATTCCTTTTAATTAATTTCAGATTATCTAAAGAACTTTTTTTTTGCGGTTATCTGGACCGCTCTTGCAGCCGCATTACACTAGGCTGGTAATTTATAGGGGCACAGAACAGTGCCTTCGGATGCCGCGTTGGCGTCACATATGGTCCGGCCACAGATAATTTTAATTACATTTTTTGGAGTTATATCCTTAGCTCCTCGCGAACGTCGTCGTCGCCGCCGCACGCACGCACGCAGAATACTTGTGTACACACGCACACGTATGCAGTAGGCAGTGGACGATGTAAGCACTCGGCTAGGTGTAGCTCGCGCCGGCCTGGTGCTGCTGTGGGGCGGCGTCACGGCTTCTCCTCTGCCCTGGCAGCTAGCGGCGTTCAAATGGGAGTCGCAGTTTACAGTTCGACATGGAGGGTAGTACTGGGCTGTTGACGAGTGCTCTCGTGAATTTTCGTTCCTTCCGGCACTTCTTTTTGCGATGTTTTCGACAGTCGCCTGTTGCCATATCGGCCCGTACCACTGTGTGTCACTCCCACATGTGGAGCGCACACACTGCAAGCATTTAGGCCCTTCGACTGCGGTTTTTCCTTATCGCTTCTCGGCCCCTTCGCCAAGAAGCACCCCGCGGTCAGAGCGGTCCGTTGTGCTCTGTAGCGGGTCGCGAGTGGTCGTGGTCGTTTTCGTTTGTTCTTGGTTTTTCCAGCGTTGAAATTTTCACGGTGAAATGTCGAACCGCTCGAACAGTATTCAGAACAGTATTCAATGCGTATTCGACAGAGCAGCGAGACGGCCTTTGAAATACAGGAATGGATATTTGGTGATCTGCAAGTACCGGAAAATGACGACACCTTTCAACTGGATTTTGTCTTATTCTCGCTATTTGTAAAATTTCTCAACCAGGAGAAATACGAGAAGTATGGCCTGGCACTCGCGGGCGAAAATCCGTTCCGCTACTTCGATGGAACAGTCGGAACAGTGCATATAGTGCTATCTGGCTTTGGGATACGGACTGAACGGGTATTTAACGTACACCCTGAGTGTCCCAATGAAGTAATCGGCCGTGTCCTGTCGCGGTATGGCAAGGTGCTTAGCATCACGAATGAAAAATGGGGCAGTGCCTACCGTTTCCAGGGCAACAGCGGAGTCCGTAGTGTTTGTATGGACCTCCGCCAGCACACACCGTCATATTTAAATATTGCGAGTACAAGGGTACAGGTTACCTATATAGGGCAACCACAGACATGCTCCCTCTGTCAATCCACGGAGCATCTACTCGTGGAATGCCCACGCAGGCGCCCTGTGCAACTGCCGCGGGAACGCACGGAAGGTGACAACCTTGTGCCTCTTCTCAGCGAGATAGGGGCGGGTGCTGCCCACCGAACCGCTGAGAGAACTGACGACTCGACTCCGGGTCCGTCAGGAGAGGTGAAAACGGTACCTAGTGCAACTATTGACAGCCCTATTGAGGTTGTCTCGGATCAGACGCCCGTAGTGGCAGTACCACCGGCGGCGACCAGTGCACCTGCTGTGGCCATTGATGTTGTCACTGTAGAACAGATGGAGGTAGTTCTCCCTACCCCACCCCCACCGGCAGATGACGCCCGGCGTCGTCATAGGCGCAAGAAGGCGAGCCAAGAACAGCAGGCGGAGGAGGAGGGCGTCATACGTCCCCCTCCTGAGAGCAGCAGTGAGGCTGAATCTCAGGCCTCATCAATTACACGCTCTGTTTCCGCTGACCGCTCGGACAGTATGCGGAAAACTGCTCGCCAATTAGAAGCACTTATTAGTTCATCACGAGATCGGGGAGCAGTCCCCGCATAACGTAAAAATGAACAGTGTAGCGAACAACCGCTGCAGCGCACTCGCACCCTCTCACGTACCGCTGCGACTGAGACGTCTGCGCCGCCTGGTTCGGACTATCCTGCCGATGGGGGAAGACCTAACTGGGCTGACGACGAAATGCGTGATTGAGTGGGCTCGACCCCACATGAGCTGCCTGGTATTTGTCTTTAACATCTGGGGTGATGTAGCAGGGTTACAGTTTCGATATTTACACACCTGCTTACATACGACCATGACCTTATCTGACGTTACTTCCTCTGTGTTGCTTTCTCATGCCTGCAATTGACCGTCAGCCGGGAGCCCTCTCCCTATTAACAATAAATATCAACTCCATCTCCAACCCATTAAAACTACGCTCTCTGAAGGACTTTCTGCGCCTTGGTGCATTTGATGAGGTTTTCCTCCAGGAGGTTTGTGCCCCCTTTCTCTCTGACCTGGTTGGTTATGAGGCACTATATAACATCAACCCTGACGCCAGGCGGGGCACTGCTTTGCTATACAGATCAGAGTTAACTCCATCCGATGTTACAAAACTACCCAATGGTTGCGTTCTTGCGTGTATCATTCGGGATGTACTTTTCATTAACGTCTATGCTCCTTCAGGAGCTAATCACAGGCATGATAGAAGAACACTGTTTACGTAGAGGTCACCCCTTTCTTGACAGCATGTCGTGTGATCGTGTTTGGCGGAGATTTCAACTGTGTGGTAGCCGATGCTGATCAGGTCCCAACGCCCATGAGGTGTGAAGCACTCGCTACACTCCTCCTGGCGGCTGACCTTAATGATACGTGGCGCCACTTTCATCCCGCCTACACACAGTTTTCTCACATATATCCCACTGGAGCAAGCCGTATTGACCGTGTTTATGTTTCTGCTGATTTGATTCCTGCCCTTTGTGCCGTCCAAGTCATTCCTGTGGCCTTTAGTGACCACTGTGCGTACTCTTACTCCTTGCATATCACGGGTCCAACCTCGGTTCCTCGGGGCACCTATTGGAAGATGAATACACTTCATCTCCCAACGCCCAAATTTCGCACTCTTGTCACGAAAACATGGCGAGATTGCATCGCTACTGCTTCGAAGTACCCTACCACTGTGGTTTGGTGGCTCCACTGTGCGAAACCACGGCTGCGACGTGTTGTAGAGCAACATAGTCACGATGTCGCACACTGGAAGTGTAGCACATTAGACTTCTATCAACAATGTATAAATGATGCATTAACCCCTCCTGCTGACAGGTATGATCAGCTACGCATGCACATCAACAAAATTAAAGCGACAATCCTTTGCTTCTCTCGGGAGAAGACCGAGGGGATGGTGGTGAGGTGCCGCTCCGCATCCCTGATTGAGGGCGAGAGGCCCTCCATCTATCACCTTGCCTCTGAAAGGAATCATGCAAAGAAGAACACCATTCTACACCTTAAAACAGACGATGGTACGAGCCTCACAGACCATCGTGAAGGCCTCAAACACCTAACAGACCATTATACGCACCTCTTCCAGGATGTTGAGGTAGACGTCGCCGCCCAACGAGCACTTATCGGTGGGGTCCCAACTTCACTGAATCGTCGAGACCGCGACTGTTTCACCGAGTCACTCACACTCGCTGACCTCACATCTGTCCTCCGTGCCTGACCGGGAAAAAAAATCAGCTGGCCCTGACGGTCTCCCTTATTAATTCTACCAACAAATTTGGGACCTGTTAGGAGACCGCTTCCGCAAAATGTGCTAGGAGATTTTTGCTGGTTGCGAACTACCCGCCGAATTTCTAGCTGGACGTATTGCCCTTATTCCAAAGGTCACAGGTCACTGTATAGCTGAAGACCTATGTCCTATCACCGTTCTTAAGGCTGATTACAAGTTGGTGGCACGAAGCGTGGCTTCTCGTCTTAAACAGGTAATGAATAAGGTACTTTGCCCCACTCAATCATGTGGCGTTTCGAATCGAACCATCTTCACCACCGCTTCTATATACTGTGATGCTGTCTTACTCACCGCCGACACTCTAACCCCGGCTGCAATTCTTTCCCTAGATTTCGCCGGTGCGTTTGACAGGGTCTCCCACCCTTACCTGCTGGCCGTTATGTTGCGGATGGGTTTTGGAGAGCACTTCATAAGAATCATCCAGCACTTCTTGGATGGAGCAAATTCCACTATCGTTGTGAACGGCTGCCGATCATGACCAATTCCCATCAGACGATCAGTTCGACAAGGGTGTCCCTTGTCAATGTATTTGTTCACTTTAGCGCTGGACCCCATGCTGCGTGACATCAGACGGATGGTCAATGGTGTCGCTCTCCCAGGCATCACCTTCCGCAGTGCGGCATACGCGGATGATGTCAGTGTGTTCGTCGCAAACGCTAGGGACATCGATTCAATTCGCCGAGTTCTTAACGTTTATGAACGAGCATCCGGTGCCATGTTAAATTCCAACAAAATGGTGCTGATCCCGCTAGGACCACTATCATTGACCATCGAACGCCCATGGTACAGAGGTGTGGGGGAACAACGTATCTTGGGCCTTGAGGTGACTGCCTGTCCGCAGCGCATATTAACACTCACGTGGAGGCGGCTTCTCACGCGCATCGGAGGACTTTGCGTGAGTCACGCTGATCGACGACTCGACCTCCATCAACGAATCCAACTGATTAATACTTACATCCTATCACGGACATGGTATGTAGCACAACTCCTTACGCTACCGAAACAAACCGGCAGAGCCATCTCACAAACAGTGTATTGGCACTTGTGGCGGCATGCACCAGTATGTTTGACACATATTCCGTTCCGGATGACGACAGTCAAGGACTATTACCTCAATCAAAGTTACGTCCTAACAGTGGCCACTGATAAGGCACACACATCGAAGCGCCTTTACCAGGCGCTTTGAGGCCGGCCCACACCACATAAATTGGAGGACAGACGACCGTCGGTCATCTGGCACCAAGCTTGGGCTAATATCAACCACCCAGCCCTTCCCACAGAAGTTTCAGCGCTATGGTATCGTGTCGTAAACAACTTAATACCCACTAATCATCGCCTGGCGGCCATCCGCCTACGGCCCTCGGCTGCTTGCGGCCGATGTGATGACGTAGACACCAGAGAGCATCGTCTCTTATGCCCTCACGTCACAGAAGTGTGGGACCTTGCACGTGTGCTATTAGCGCTGATCGGTGGGTCGACACCAGACAATGTGTCAATCGACTGGTTCCTTACCCCTGATATTCAGACCAACCCCCGAACACGCCGTAACGCAATGGTGTCGCTCTTGGGCCACACCATTTTCACGATCTATGACCTCTCTCTCACCGGTGCTGTCTCTTTCATGGGCTACCTTTGGAGCCAGCATCGCCTGGCGGAATGTGACCGGAAATATACCATTACTTTTGCAAGATTTCTGAAAGTTGTAATGGTTCATGGTTATCAAAAGGTGTTCCGGGTTGACTAAGGCACCTCGTCCAGGAATTGCCTGAGTTTACCCATGGATCTTTGTCACTCGGACTTTCAAACTACCCTTGACTTCCCTATACCCAAGATTTGACATTGGCCTTCTGGGCATCACTAGAGTAGACTGTTCTATGATAATGATAATATAGCGATTGGTAACATGGGAATTGTGTGAACCTTGTATGAAAAATTATTGGAAAATTAGAAAACACGTAATCTATCCTAGAGGATTATTGCTTTGTTAATTCTATGGGCGATGGGATTATCTCGCCAGTTTCGACTTCATTTGTGTGTGCTGCCGTCCCTGTTTTTAATTTGCCTTCATTTCTGTCTTTACTTATTTCTTCCTTTTCAGTTTCTAAACTCATCACTTGCTTCACACCTGCAGAGAGAGGTGTATTTCTGAGTAGTGTGTCGTCGCCCCCTGAGGCATAGCAGAGTATGCCTCCGCTTTTATTTTCGGTTTATGGCAAAAAGTCTTGCTACTAACAACACCCTGCTTTACGTGCTGCATCGACACTAGAGGATGGCGGCATTTTTGGAGAGGAAAAGGTAGGACTATAGGGGAGGAAGGAGGCCTTTTTTAATTAAAAAAAGTGTAGTATCTGTTCTTATCAGCTTAATGCTGGCAAGGTCGGATACATAACACACTGATATGCTATGTATTTTCTTTAGTCATTGGACTCCTAATGCCCGATTATGACGAAGCTGCAGCGGCGGCTCCGGAACGTGGCCGGCCTTTCTGTGAGGGCAGCAACTGCTGGTGTTACTGCCGGACCCGCCCTGCATTGAATACTTCTCCCTCTTTTTTCTCCCGATTTTGACTGAGGGTTGCGAGATGCTCAGGCCCCATCTGCCCCCTGCTAATTGGTTGGTTGGTTGGTTCAGGTTTAAGGGACCAAACAGCAAGGTCATCAGTCCCTCGTTTCAAATATGCGCCATTTCGCTAATGGGACAACTCAGTAAAGTCAGAACAATAAAACGGAAAAAGGGAAAAAACGTAAAAAGGCGGTCATGTTGTCATTGGTAAAAAACAAAATGAGGGAAGTCAGCAAGAGAACGAACCAAACACTATGCTGAAGCAGCATAGGCAAGACTACCTGTGACTTAAAAGGTACAACTGCTATAATGTAGAAAGTACATATGGGAATAGAAAGACTAACCAAGCCTTAAAAAATGGGGTAAAAACAGAGTAAAAGGGGAAGAAAAGAGGAATTCGGTCAGGGAGGTGAATCAGGAATCTCCAAACACTGCTTACAGTGGGAGACACCCAAACACTCACCGCCCTGCCCCAACACCAGAGAGAGATTAAAAACCTTAAAACTGAGAATAAAAACCACTTTCCCGGAGGAAACCGAGAACCAGAGAGACCATCCGGGAATAGTTAGCCAACATCAAAGGTAAAGTGTGGGGGAGCCTGTACTTAGCACGCGGAGCCAAAAGAAGGGGGCATTCAACCAAAATGTGGGCTACTGACTGGAAGGCTCCACAACCACATAGTGGGGGTGGCTCATCACGCAAAAGAAAACCATGGGTCAATCGAGTATGGCCAATGCGGAGACCACACAGTGTGGTCGAATCCTTTCGGGAGATGCGAAAGGAAGAACGCCACGGGCCTGGTGTCACCTTAATTGCACGAAGTTTATTAGACAGGGGAGTAGCCTCCCAAGAATTGGCCCATGACTGTGCGAAGTGGGATTTGATGTGAAGCCGTAAATCCGCTGCAGGAGGGGCTACAGAAAACGGGGGGGGGGGTAAGTAACTGCTCCCCCAGCCAAACGATCAGCGAGCTCATTACCCAGGATACCCACAGGGCCAGGGACCCAAAGGAAGTCAATAGAACAAGCAGCATGGTGAATATCAGCGAGATGGTCATGGATGGCAGAGACCAAGGGATGGCGCGACAAACACCGGTCAATACCAAGAAGGCCACTCATTGAGTCCGTGCATAACAAAACGCGGTTGTGTTGGGACTGCTTAATAAAGGTAAGGGCCTGGGAAATTGCCATCAATTCCGCAGTAAACACCCCACATCTAGGTGGCAGCAGGTGACTTTCCGTTCCAACAGAGGACGTGAAGGCATACCCAACACGATCAGCAGATTTAGAGCCATCAGTGTAAAAAACAACAGCATCCCGAAACTCTCACAAAATTTGACGGAAAAAGGAACGGAACACCACCAGGGAGATGGAATCTTTCGGACCGCGGTGGAGATCCATCCGAAGTTGAGGCCGAGGAACTAACCAAGGAGGGGTGGAGGGGAGGGAGCGAGGAAGACAGGACAAAGAAGGAAGCTGAAAATCACGGCAAAGAGACACAAGGCACAGCTCAATTGGTAAACCCGTCCGAGGGCGGGAGTCGGGTGGGCGACGTCCATGGTCTGGGAACAGGATAGAATAGGAAGGATGAGTGGGAGAGGAACAGATAGTGAGTGCATAAGACACCAGAAGCTGGGACCGCCGAACAGAAAGGGGGGGGGGGATCCCAGCTTCAACCAGGAGACTATCAACAGGGCTAGTAGGGAAGGCACCAGTGGCCAAACGGATAACACGATGGTGGACTGGATCCAGCACGTGCAGTGGAAGGAGCAGCTGAACCATAAACTTGACAACCATAGTCCAAGCGAGACAGAACTAGAGCACGATAAAGACGGAGGAGGAGGGAACGGTCCGCACCCCAAGAGCAGTGGGCAAGGAAGCGAAGGACTTGAGTTTACGGAAACATCCTACCTTCAGGAGTCTGATATGGGGCAGCCAAGTGAGCTTGTTGTCGAAAAGAAGACCCAGGAAACGAAACTGTGGGACCACAGGCAATCGTTGTGCAGAGAGATAGAGCTCTGGATCAGGGTGGATCGTAGTACGGCGACAGAAGTGGACCACTCGCAATTTTAAAGGAGAGAATTGAAACCCGTGTGAGAGGGTCCATGCAGAGGCACGCCGTATAGCTACCTGGAGCTGCCGCTCTGCAGATGCCATCGAGGAGGAACTAACCCAAATGCAGAAATCATCCACATACAGGGCAGGGGCGACCAAGGGACCGACAGAGGCCACAAGTCCATCGATAGCAATGAGGAAAAGAAGGACACTCAAGACAGAACCCTGTGGGATGCCCGTCTCCTCGGTCCGTGGAGAACTAAAAGCAGTACCAACTCGAACTCTGAATGACCGATGGATCAGGAACTGGCGGATAAAAATCGGGAGTGGGCCCCGAAGACCCCACTGATGAAGGGTAAGATGTGATGGCGCCAGGCCGTGTCATAGGCCTTGCAAAGGTCAAAAAACACTGCAATCAAATGGCGGCGCTGGGAAAAAGCCTGCCCAACTGCAGATTCCAAGCGAAGTAAATGATCGATTGAAGACCGTTCCTCTCGAAAGCCACACTGGTAAGGCGACAATAGATCCCGAGATTCGAGGACCCAATTGAGCCGACGGGCTACCATCCGTTCAAGTAACTTACAAACAACATTGGTCAAACTAATTGGCCGATAGCTGTCAACAGATAGGAGGTTCTTACCAGGCTTAAGGACAGGAACCACAATGCTATCCCTCCATTGAGAAGGGAAGTCACCCTGGAGCCAGATACGGTTAAACACCCGAAGAAGATGTTGCCGTTGTGGAGCACTGAGATGTTGAAGCAGTTGGTTATGAATGGAATCTGGGCCAGGGGGCGTATCATGAGAAGAAGATAGAGCAGAAAGAAATTCCCATTCAGTAAAAGGTTCGTTGTAAGATTCTGACTCACAAGGGGTGAAACTTAAGGTGGAAGCTTCAGCCAGCTGTTTTTGATGAAGGAAAGCAGCTGGATAGGAGGCTGACGCTGACGCCACTGCGAAATGGGTCGCAAGATGTTCTGCAAGAACTAATGGGTCCGTACAAATGCCATCTGGGAGGTGAAGGCCTGGGAGGGTGGACTGCCGATGGCAACCTTGGAGAGAACGAAGTGTAGCCCATACCCGTGACAGAGGGACAGTAGAACCAAGGGAAGAAACGAATCGTTCCCAACATATCCGCTTACCCTGTTTGATTAAATAACAGGCTTTAGCACGGAGGCGTTTAAAGGTAGTAAGGCTGGCTATGGATGGGTGCCTCTTAAAGTGTTGCAAAGCTCGACGGCGATGACGGATGGCAATGGCAATGGCCGTACTCTACCACGGGACTTGCCGGCGATGAAATGGTCCAGATGAGCGCAGGACAGCAAGGCTAGCAGCGCGAACAATCGCGTCAGACACGTCACGTAGGACGTCATCAATACAACCCGACAAAGAGGGAGAAAACTCGACCTGTGCAGTGTATAGAGGCCAATCGGCGCGGTGGAAAGACCAACGAGGTAACCTGTCCATTGGGGAGTGGGAAGGGAGCGTGATAATCAACAGGAAATGGTCACTATCACAAAGGTCGTCGTGTGGCGACCAGTGTAATGAAGGGAGGAGAGAGGGAGAAGAAAGAGAAAGATCAATGGCAGAAAAGGTACCGTGACCAGCACTGAAATAAGTAGGGGAGCCATCATTAAGAAGGCACAGGTCGTGGTCTGCAATAAATTGGTCTATAAGAAGACCTCGTCTAGATGGAAAGGCACTGCCCCACAAAGGATGATGAGCATTAAAATCCCCAAGGAGGAGGAAGTTGCTGAAGAAGGGTGGTTAAGGCAGCAGGTGTAAGAGTCCTGTCAGGAGGGAGATAAAGATTGCAAACTGTGACTGCAGAGTCTAAGTGGACCCTAACAGCAACCGCTTCCAACATAGTTTGGAGAGGAATCCACGTGCTAGCAATGTCTGTACGGACCAACGTACATACGCCACCAGAAGCCCGCAAGGGTCCGACCCGATTTCGACAGAAAACACAGAACCCACGGAGGGTCGGTGAGTGAGCATCAGTAAAATGAGATTCCAGGAGAACCACACAAGCTGCAGAGTAGGACGAAAGAAGGGATTTCAATTCAGGAAGGTGACGATAGTATCCATTACAATTCCATTGGAAAACCACAGAACGATGGTTTAAATGAGGGCTCAACACGCTAAATCCAGTCATACCGCCAGGTCCCCACCCGTCACCGACAAGGAGGGGGCGACATCCATGAACGACAGGTCAGAATCCGGTTGTGAAGTCGGGGAAGGGACCTCCGGTGACGCCAGAGGCTCTTCGTCCCTGGACATGTTTCTTCTCCTTTTCAGGCTGAGATCGAGGAGGGCTGTGTGGCATAAAGGAGCCAGCTGCAGCAAGATCAGGAACAGAAAGAGACCGGGCGACCTGGGGACCGACAGACCGCGGCTCTCGCGGTCGCCGCGCGGCAGCAGACTTTTGACCTGGAAGGTGCCGGGAAGGGGCATCCCGGGAGAGGCGCCCTTGACCGGCAGACGCCGAAGGAGTGGGACACTTCTCCGGCTGGGGAGGGGGAGCAGCGCCCATAGGAGAAGGTGTGGGAGCCACAGGGGAGGGGGGTAGGAGAGGGTTCCGGGATGGGGGTAAGGAAGGGGGAGGAAGGGGTGAAGATGTAGCCAAGGCGTAACTAGATGTCATGGACACAGGGTGCCGTCGTGCATATTTCTTACGGGCCTCTGTGTAGGTTAAACGATCGAGGGACTTATACTCCTGTATCTTTTTTTCTTTCTTATATACTGGGCAATCTGGTGAACGTGGAGAATGACTACCATGACAATTTACACATACAGGAGGGGGAACACAGGGACTCCCCTCATGGAGTGGACGTCCACAGTCACCACAGAGAGGGGCCTGGGAACAGCGAGAAGACATGTGGCCAAAACGCAAGCACTTAAAACACCTCATAGGAGTTGGGATGTACGGCTTCACATCACAGCGACAGACCATAATCTTAACTTTCTCAGGAAGGGTACCCCCTTCAAAGGCCAGGATAAAGGCACCAGTATCAATACAATTATCTTTAGGACCCTTCTGAAAACGCCAAACAAAGTGAACACCCCGCCATCCGAGATTGTCCCGAAGTTCCTCATCAGTTTGAAGGATGAGGTCCCTGTGAAAAATCACACCTTGTACCATATTTAGAGACTGGTGAGGGGTAATAGACACAGGAATTGTGCCAAGATGGGTACAGGCACGAAGGGCCACGGATTGGGCAGCTGAAGCAGTTTTTATCAGCAACAAACCCAACAGCATCTTGCTCAGGGAGTCCACTTCGCCAAACTTGTCTTCAATGTGTTCCACAAAGAATAAAGGTTTGACACTGGTGAAAGTATCTCCATCAGTCCTGGTGCAAACTAGATAATGGGGGAAAGGTATCGCCCCTAGACGACGGGCCTGACCCTCTTCCCAGGGGTTAGCCATGGAAGGGAAGGCCGAAGGGGCAAGAGAAGCAGCACTTGAGGAATAAGTTCCACGCAGCGAGACGGCCGCAGAAGAACGGCCAGAGTTTTGGACCCGTAAGCGTTTCATCTGCATAGCGTCCGCCCTGATACCACCCACTCCGATCAGGGGCTCTCCTCACGGGCGCCACCCAGCCACAGCAAGGGCCGTCTGGCACGGCGGCCATTGCCAGGAGTTCCGATGCTCCAGGATGACGAGCAACCACTCCAAGGTATGCATGAGGAGGTCACAGCTCAGGTATCAGAAGTGTGATCCCTGTGTGTTCAGAGGGCTCAACCAAAGGGGTACATAGCGACCCCACCACTCGGGCTGGCTACCATGCTGGCTATGCACCCTAGCATCAGACAACAACGTGAAAGAAAAGGTGGAATGTACTAGGAGGGCGCATGTCGGAGACACTAGGTAATGTGCTCTTCCCCAAATGGCTCACACTACGGAGGAGAAATTTTGTAATGGAGGTCAAACCCCAGAGGGGGACCAAGGAATGCCAAAAGGAGGAGATGATTACGCAACAAAGCCAGAGTGTAAAACCAACAGAACCAGGAGGATAGCGGGGGCCAACGTAAGCAAAGACACCAATAGAGGGAGAGGAGAGGGCGAGGGGAAAGGAGGAGAAGGGAAAGGAAATGCAGCCTGGGAGAGAAAGAAGGCTGCAATGGCTTGGGACCCTGTGCTCGCCACGCACGTATCCACAAAAGAGTTGTGGACCCCCTGGGGGGGCCCCCTGCTAGATCGAGGGGAGGCGATCTGGAGAGAGGCAGATGCAGACCAGTCTCGTGTGTGTCCAGCCTTTGCTGTAGACACTGGCAGCACAGCGGTAGCGACATATGAGCCTTCCACTCTGTTCACTTTCCTTCTTTCCCCCGGCCAGCTACGTCTGGGTTTCCACCGGGGCTTAACACAAGATTATGACAATTTCCATCTTGGCCAGAACACATCTCTGGGTCACACCAAGATCTTAGTTACGTCCGCCCGAAGTGTGATGCTCCAGTGTATGGCAGGCGCTGTTGAGCAACACCTTTGCGGCTGTTTCTAATCCTTACCGAATGTGAACCTTTCGTAAGTTCCTTTCCAAGTATTACCTCAATGACTAAAAAAAATCTGTTCTTATCAGCTTAATATCCGATACGTCCTGCATCGCAGAACCAGAATATTTAACTCATTTTTGGCTCATGATGGAGTGCTAGGGGCTTGCTCCACCTCTGTCGGGGTTGGCCCGGCATTGCAGTACCGCCGGGATCGGCCCACCTAAAATTAATTAAAACACAGCCTGAAATGGGTTAATATTCTGCAGTGATCAGATATTCTGCTGGTAGCAAAACTTGTCGTAGTTGTCGATGTGCCCAGTAGTTAGCTGCTTTCACACTGTGTTTTTCTTTATTAATTTAAGATTATCACCCGATTTTTATGTTTTTTGCATTTAGCCGGAGCCCTCGTGCAGCCGCATTACACGAGGCTGATGACTTATGGGGGCATGGAACAGTGCCTTCAGATGCCTCTTGGGGGTCTCATATGGTCCGGCCATACATAATTTTAATTAAATTTTTTGGAGTTATAACCTCAGCTCCTCGCGAACGACGTCGTCGTCGTCGTCAAACGCACGCATAATACGTGTTTACACACACACACACACACACACACACACACACACACACACACACAGTAGGCGGTTGACGATGTAAGCTCTCAGTTAGGTTTCGCTCGCGTAGGCCATGCGCCGATGTAGCTCGCGCCGGCCTGGCGCTGCTGTGGGCGGCCTCACGGCTTCTCCACAGCCCTGGGAGCTAGCGCCGTTCAAATGGAGACGCAGTTTACTTCTCGCAGTGCAGGGCAGTGCCAGGCCGTTGACGAGTGCTCTCGTGAATTGTCGTTCGTTCTGGCACCTGCTTTTGCGACGTTTTCGAAGGTCGCCTACTGAGATATCGGCCCATACCATTGTGTGTCACTCCCACATGCGGATAGCACAATCTGCAAGCATTTAGGCCCTGCCATTTTCGAAATTCTTTATCGCTTCTCGGCCTTTTGGCTCAGAAGCACCTCGCATCGGCGCGGTCCGTTTGTGCTCGTTAGCGCGTCGCGTGTCGTGTTTTTCGCTGTCGTGGTCGTTGATTTTCGCGTTTTTCA
This sequence comes from Schistocerca serialis cubense, assembly GCF_023864345.2. Taxonomy (NCBI): domain Eukaryota; kingdom Metazoa; phylum Arthropoda; class Insecta; order Orthoptera; family Acrididae; genus Schistocerca; species Schistocerca serialis. The sequence goes on along the minus strand of NW_026047539.1, from coordinate 110,630 downwards.
GCGTTTTATTCTGCTTGGAATATGTCGCATCGATCGAACAGCATTCAATGCGTTTTTGACAGAGCAGCAAGATGGCCACCGGCCTTTGTGTGTGTGTGTGTGTGTGTGTGTGTGTGTGTGTGTGTGTGTGTGTGTGTGCGTGTGTTGGAGCTTATGGACGCTCAACATCGAGGTCATCAGCGCCCTGACACACATTAAAAGGAACGAATGTGGACAGATCTAATAAAACTGAAAAACACACTCAATGAAAGCAGGAAAGTAAGGAAAGTACTACATAAGAAAGTAAAACCGAAGGAAAGGGAAAACATAGCAACAAGAATGCCGCACAAAATTGACATTGGCTGGCCACTTACATAAATTATGAGCAAATTAAAAGCCTCTCCCTAAAATCTTTGTAAAAACATTTGACAAGGCACAGACTTTTAAAACTTTAACCACATTAGTCCAAGTGTTGCCTAAAAGAGATAGCAGGTCCGCTGGCAAGTCAACCGCGGCCCGCTGGTCAGAAAATAAAACGCAATAAAATAAAACGCAATCCCATAAAACGTGGCGCACAGTGACCTGGACGCCGCAAGCGCCACACATTGGAGGGTCCTCTCGCCGGAGCAGGAAGCCATGCGTCATAGGGCTGTTGGCCTATACGAAGCCGAGTGAGAAGAACCTCGTCCCATCGATGGGGCTGAAAGGAAGTACACCACACACGCGTTGTGGGCTTGACTATATGGAGCTTATTGTCAGTCACTTCCAGCCACTCATCCTCCCACCGACACATGACTCATGAGCTCAACAGCGAGGTGAGTGCGTGCAGGGGGATAGCACACTGAGATACTTGTGGGGCGAGACACGCCTCCTTGGCTGCGAGATCTGACCTTTCATTCCCAGCAATGCCGACATGCCCCAGAACCCAGCAGAAAGCTACAATCTTCCCCAGTCGCTGTAGTCAGAGGAGGGCATCCTGGATGGTCTGTACTATTTCATCTGCCGAATACAAACGGTGCAATGAGTGAAGGGCACTGAGTGAATCGGAACAGACAAGAAATTTAGGAGACGAAGAATGTCTCATCTCCTCCAGTGCCTGCAAGACAAGATAGCAGACAATTCTGCATCAAAGACAGTAGAAGTCTGAGGCACTCGGACCTTGAGGACACGATCCGGAAAAACAACTGAGCAACCAACAGAATCCCCTTGTTTCGACCCATCCGTAAAAACGGCTACATAGTCGTGGTGCTCAGATAAAATGGCAGAAAACGCTGCATTAAAAACGGTGGCAGGAGTGCAATCTCTCTTGTACTGCAATAAATCTAAAGTCACTCCGGGCCTCTTCAGTAACCAGGATGGCAGGCGGTTAAAACCCTGGATTTGGGGTTGTATAGACTCCACACCAAGCGACTCTAGCACACGTTGCATACGGATCCCAAACGGCAATGTAGCCCAGGGGGCGACGGGAAAAAAGGCGGTCCAGAGGTGGATGGGCAACAAGACGGTGAGCTGGGAGCAGCAAGAAACTTACAAGCCTGGCGCACCAGCAGGAGCTGCCGCTGGATGGTAAGTGGCGGTTCGCCAGCCTCAGCACAGAGGCTGGGTATGGGACTGGTCCGATAAGCACCCGTGGCCAGTCGAATCCCAGCATGGTGAACAGCATCAAGGATCTGCAAATAAGACGACCTCTCTGACCCGTATACTGTGCACCCATAGTCCAGCCGTGAACAAACAAAAGCTCGATAAAACTGTAGGAGACACGCCCTGTCCACTCCCCAAGACCTGTGGCTGAGGCACTTGAGGATGTTCAGTGCCTTCAGCGTTCTGGCTTTCAAGTCACGTAGGTGTGGCAGCCATGACAACCTGGAGTCAAAAATCAGGCCCAGAAACCGCACCGTGTCTCTAAAATGTAGGACAGTGTCCCCCATATGCAAGGCAGGCAAAGTAAAAAGACGACGAGAACAATTAAAATGAACACAAACACACTTATCGGCAGAAAACCGAAAACCCGTCTTTGCAGTCCACTCCTCCAACCACCACACTGTTAGCTGCAATTGATGGCTCGTGGTTGCAACACTGGAGGAGGAACTGAAAACAGCAAAGTCGTCCACAAACAAGGAGCACTGTACTGGACTCCTCACTGTAGACGTTATACTGTTGATGGCTATGGCAAAGAGGGTAATGCTTAAAACACTTCCCTGGGGGACACTGTTCTCTTGCTCAAAGCGATCAGTGTGTTACCAACGTGGATCCGAAAAAACCGCTGAGACAGGAAAGACCGAATGAAAATGGGGAGGCGGCCACGAAAGCCCCATTGATGCAGTTGTGCAAGAATACAGTGTCTCCAAGTAGTATAATATGCCTTACGGATATCAAAGAAGATACTGATACAGTGATGCTGACGGAGGAAAGCCTGCTGAATAGCTGCATCTAGGAGGGTCAGGTTGTCGACCAAGGACCGAAATTTTCGGAATCCACACTGAAAGCAGCTAAGGAGCTGTCTGGTCTCTAGCAGCCAGACCAGACGACAGTTAACCATCCGTTCCAGGGTCTTTCTGACACAGCTTGTCAAGGCGATACTACGATAACTACTGGGACATGTGCAGTCCTTTCCTGGTTTGAGGAGAGGGATGAGGATTGCCTCCCTCCACGAGGTGGGGAACACTCCTGTCTGCCATATGAGATTAAAACATTCGAGGAAGTTGTCCTTTGATGCCGCTGGCAGATGTCGAAGCATGGAGTACCGGATGCGGTCGTAACCTGGTGCAGTGTCAGAAGTCTCAGTAAGAGCCGATTCAAGTTCCCACATGGAGAAAGGGGAGTTGTAGGCCTCATAACTGTTCGACCGAAAGTCCAAGTTCGCTCTTTCGACAGTCGCACAGTAGCGACGAAACGCTGGATCCTGGGTTGCAATGGCAGTACTTTGTGCAAAACGCTCTGCCAGCGTCTGAGCAATGGCTCTGGGCGTCGTTTGGAGGCATCCTTGATTCCGGACTGCAGCTATTGGTTTACCGGAAATTCTCCAGATGGCCTTTTCTTGCTCTCTTTAATGACACGGCGTGCCCTGGCTCTCGCGATTCGAAAGGCGGTAAGATTGACCGCTGTTGGGCGGCATTTAAATCGGCGAAGAGCCACACGCCTATCCCGGATGGCTGAACGGCACTCTTCTGTCCACCAAGGCACAAGGCGCCGCTTAAGAGTGCCAGAAGACTGTGGTATAGACAGGTCAGCAGCATGATGGATCACAAGCGTGGTGTGATCCACCCATTCCGGTACGCTATTGTGGCGTTCAAAGACAGCCAACCTAGTGAACAGTGGCCAGTTAGCCCTGCCAATCATCCACGATGGTGGCCGCTGTTCCAGCAATACACCATCCAGGAGATGAATGCGGATAGGGAAGTGATCGCTGGAATGAAGGTCGTCAATGACCTCCCAGTGAACAGAGTCGGTGAGGGTTGGAGAGCAGAAAGATAGGTCAATGGCTGAGAATGACCCTGTAGCAGTAGAGAAATGAGTCGGAGTACCTGTGTTGAGGATGCACAACACTTGAGATGTTAGGAGGCTCTCTAAAATTCGACCCCGAGCGCAAAGAGAAGTGGAGCCCCACAGGACATGATGGGCATTTAAGTCTCCCAGGAGGAGAAATGGGCGGGGGAGTTGGTCGATAAGATCTGTGAGAGCGTCTAAGGTCATTGCATCCAGAGGGGGTAAATAAAGGGAGCAAACGGTAAGCCTCCGAGGTGAATGAATTTCAACTGCAACTGCTTGCAGGTCAGTATCCAGGGGGAGAGCAGAGGAGTGGTGGTCATTATTGACAAACACAGCGACTCAGCCTTTGGCCCTTTCTCCAGTCAGGTCATCTTTGCGATATGACGTATAGCCCCTTAGTACAGGAGCATCAGATGGTTTTAAATGAGTTTCCTGTAAACACGAGCACAGGGGGCGTTGCCGTGCTAGGAGGTTCAGTTCCTCCACATGTGCCCGGAGTCCATTCATGTTCCACTGCATAATGGGAGCCATCTATCAGGGTGGGAGTACCTTCATTCTCACTTTCTGTTGGGGAGGAGAGCCCACAACAGGTGGAGGCTCAGTTTTGGGGCGAGATGATTGCCCCCGGTCTGACATCAACCTCCATCGCCTCAGAAGAGGAGTCGAGAGAGACGTCAGAGAGAATGACATCCACATCAGCAGACTGTATAACTTCAGTCTCCTTTAGTGGGCGAGTCTTCACCTTTATCTTTGGCTTCGATTTTCTGGCCTGAGGTGGCATTGGAGCCAAAACCTCAGAAGCAGTAGCGGGTTTAGCAGTGCTGGGCAGTGCACAAGACTGGACCCAGGAAGGGGCAGGAAGTTCCATGATGTCAGATACCATGGCCTGGTCAGAAGGCGGGGGGGGGGGTGGGGAGCAGCAGGCTTCACAGGAACGGCAGCAGCACACGTACATTGACAAACGCAGGTGCCAGTGCTGACAGTAGCAACCTCCATTTTTGAAGCAGCATCGGTTTTCAAGATTGGCTGTTTGAGAAAGGGAGAAAAGGAAGCAGCGAAGGTGGGCGGCTGCATGGACTTCTAAATTTTCTTCGCCTCACAATACAGGATGCGTTTTGTAGTTTTAAGTTCCTGGATCTTCTGTTCCTCAAGGAAAACTCTGCATTCCCTACTCCACACAGGGTGATCCTCTGAGCAGTTGACACACTTGGGAGGAGAGGAGCAACCAACTCCCTCATTGGCGGCTTTACCACAATTCCCACAAGTGGCTTCCCCTCTACAGCCGACAGTAGTGTGTCCAAAGTGTTGGCATGTAAAACACCGCATGGGGTTGGGGTAATAAGGCCGTACACTGAGACGTAGGAAACCTGCCTTCACATGCTCTGGCAATTTGGTGCTGTTAAATGTAAGGATAAATGAGTCAGTCTTTATGAGAGCACCATCCGCCCATTTCATAACGTGTTGCACGTCGACAATTCCTTTCCGGGACCATTCATTTTTTTTTTTTTTGTAGGGTTTAAGGGCGATCAACTGCTGAGGTCATTAGCGCCCAGTTACTGGTGTTAGAGCAAATGGAATCTGCTAAAACTCAAGGGGATGGGGGGACACCAGAAGTACCTGACAAAGATGGAGAAAAAATAAGTAAAAAGGTTAAATGTCTTTGGACAAGCCAGTTAAAGTTATAAAACGCAGAATACGAGCAGCTGCTCGAGCGTCATCAGCTAAAACATCCGGTAAAGTAGATGGCAGGGACAGGATAACACGAAATTGACTAAAATGGGGACACGACAATAAAACATGGCGCACGGTTAATGCCTGACCACAAGGGCACTGCGGGGCTGGATCACCGGAGAGCAGGTAGCGGTGGCTAAACCGGCAATGCCCAATCCGCAACCTGGTCAGAAGGACCTCCGTGCGCCGAGATGGTCGGGAGGATGTTGTCCAAGCAGTTGGGAGTGGTTTTACTGCCCGGAGCTTGTTTCCTTGGAGGGATGACCAAGCATCCCACCACAACGACACAAGCCTCTTACATACATCCCCACGAACGTCAGATGACGGGACACAATGGGAGGCTGGCCGAGGCAGGAGGACTGCAGCCTTGGCTGCAGCATCCGCAGCCTCATTCCCAGGCACTCCTACATGTCCGGGAACCCACAGAAAGCTGACAGAACTACCATTATTAGCGAAAGACTGGAGGGACTGCTGTATCCGTTGAATCAAGGGATGGACCGGATAGGGAGCTCCAAGGCTCTGAAGAGCACTGAGTGAGTCAGAGCAGAGTACATATGATGAATGGCGGTGGCGGCGGGCATACTGAACGGCCTGATGGAGAGCAAAAAGCTCGGCTGTAAAGCTGGAACATTGGTTGAGGAACCGGTATTTAAAGGTGGCAGCCCCGACGACAAAGGCACAGCCGACACCATCGTCAGTTTTGGAGCCATCGGTGTAAATAAAGGTGTGCCCGGCAAGTCGAGCACGAAGTTCGACAAACCGTGAACAATACACTGCAGCCGGACTACCCTCCTTCGGGAGTGAGCTGAGGTCGAGATAAATAGGAACCGGAGCCTGGAGCCAAGGTGGTGTCGGGCTCTCACCCTCTCTGAAGGTGGTAGGGAGGGCAAAATCCAATTGTCGAAGCAGGCGACGGAAGCGGACTCCAGGGGCAGCAGGGCAGACACATACAACCCGCACTGACGGTCGAGAGAATCGGCGAAGAAGGACTCTTAAGAGGGGTGGTCGGGCATAGACAACAGCCGGCAGGCATACCGACACAGCAGTACGTCGCGCCGGTAGGTCAATGGTAACTCGGCAGCTTCAGCATAAAGACTCTCCACAGGACTAGTGTAGAAGGCTCCGGTCGCAAGACGTATCCCCCGATGGTGGATGGAGTTGAGCCGGTGTAAGAGGGACAGCCGAGCAGACGAGTAGACGAAGCTCCCATAATCCAGCTTCGATCGGACTATGGACCGATACAAGCGAAGCAGGACAGTGCGATCCGCTCCCCAAGATGAACCACTAAGAACTCAGGGGACATTAAGGGAACGTGTACAACGGGCCGCCAAATAAGAGACATGTGGAGACCAACACAGTTTCCTGTCCAACGTGAGCCCTAGAAACTTAGCTGTGTCCACGAATGGGAGAACAACGGGACCGAGATGTAAGGATGGCGGAAGGAACGCTTTATATCGCCAAAAGTTGATACAAACTGCCTTCTCTTCAGAGAACCGGAAGCCATTTGCCACGCTCCATGAGTAGAGGCTGTCTAGACAATGCTGAAGGCAGCGCTCCAGGAGGCATGTTCTCTGGGCACTGCAGTAGATCGCGAAGTCATCGACAAAGAGAGAGCCTGAGACATTAAGTGGAATGCAATCCATAATTGGATTGATCACGATGGCAAAAAGGGCTACGCTCAAGACGGAGCCCTGAGGTACTCCGTTCTCCTGGAGGAAGACGTCAGACCATATGGAACCCACACGTACCCTAAACTTTCGATCCGTTAAAAAGGAATCAATAAAAAGGGGCAGGCGACCGCGTAGGCCCCACCTGTGCATACTGCGGAGGATACCTCCGCTCGAACAGGTATCATAAGCCTTCTCCAAATCGAAGAACACGGCTACCGTTTGGTGCCTTCGCAAAAAGTTGTTCATGATGAATGTCGACAAGGTCACAAGGTGGTCAACAGCGGAGCGGCGACGACGAAAGCCGCATTGGACATTAGTAAGTAGTCGTCGAGATTCAAGAATCCAGACTAACCGAGCATTAACCATGCGCTCCATCACCTTACAGACACAGCTTGTAAGAGAAATGGGGCGGTAACTAGAAGGAAGGTGTCTAACCTTCCCGGGTTTGGGTATAGGAACAACAACGGCGTCATGCCTACGCATGGGGACTTGACCTGCGGTCCAGACGCGATTGTAGGTACGAAGAAGGAAGATTTGGCCCGCCGGAGAAAGGTGTGCGAGCATCTGAACGTGAATGGCATCTGGCCCCGGAGCAGAGGACCAGGACAGTGCAAGCGCACGTTCGAGTTCCCGCATAGTAAAGGGGGCATTGTAAGTTTCCAGATTCAGCGAGTGGAAGGAAGGTCGCCGAGCCTCTTCTGCCTCTTTCCTGGGAAGGAAGGCAGGATGGTAATGGGCGGAGTTTGAAACCTCTGCGAAAAAGCGGCCAAAGGCGTTGGAGACAGCCACAGGATCAACAAGGACCTCATTACCTGAGGTCAGGCCAGGTACCGAGGAGTGGGCCTTAATGCCCGACAGCCGGCGCAGGCTACCCCAAACGACGGAAGAGGGAGTAAAACTGTTAAAGGAGCTGGTGAAAGAGGCCCAACAAGCTTTTATGCTGTCTTTGATGACTCTACAGCATTGCGCTCGGAGTCGTTTGTATTCTATACAATTCGCCAACGTAGGATGGCGGCGAAAGGTGCGTAAAGCACGTCGTCGAGCACGGATAGCGTCCCTACAAGCCTCGTTCCACCAGGGGACGGAAACGCCACGTGAAGAAGTAGTACGAGGAATGGAACGTTCGGCAGCATTGATGGTAACAGCCGTGAGGTATTCGACCTGACTGTCACAACTGGGAAAATCGTGGTCCGGAAAGGTCGCCAGGGAGGAGTACAGTCCCCAGTCAGCTTTCAGTATGTTCCAGCTCGAAGGACGTGGGGATGGGGTGTGGTGCAGGAGACGAACGACACAGGGAAGTGGTCGCTCGAATAGGTGTCAGAAACGACATACCACTCGAACCTACGGGCAAGAATGGTAGAACAGATCGAGAGGTCCAAGTGGGAGTAGGTATGAGTAGAGTCCGAAAGGAAAGTCGGGGTGCCGGCATTGAGGCAGACAAGATTGAGATGGTTGAAGACATCCGCCAAGAGTGAGCCTCTTGGACAGGACGCAGGAGAGCCCCAAAGGGGATTATGGGCATTGAAGTCGCCAAACAATAAAAACGGCGGGGGAAGCTGAACGATCAGGCGCATCATGTCAGCCCGACTAACAGCAGATGACGGTGGAGTGTAGATGGTACAAACTGAAAAAGTAAAAGCATAAAGAGTAATGCGGACAGCTATTGCTTGGAGTGGGGTGGTCAATGGAATGGGATGGTAATAAACATCGTCCCGATCGAGCAACATGACCCCACCATGAGCTGGGATACCGTCCACAGGGGTGAGGTCATACCGCTCCGAGGTATAGTGGGTAAAGGCAATACGGTCAGTCGGGCACAACTTGGTTTCCTGGAGACCAAGGACGAGTGGACAGTGCAGGCAGAGGAGCAGTTTTAATTCCTCCCGATTAGATCGAATACCTCTTATGTTCCAATGAAACAACGCCATCGCTAGTCAAAAGGTTGGGGGAACGGGGAACGAGACGGGGGAAGAGCTGGTCACCTCGATGGCCGCAGAGGGCCAGGTTGCGAGGGAACTACGCTACAACCGACGGCAGGCGGATCCGGTTCCATCGACTCGTCGCCAGCTCCAGCCGCTGTCCCTGGTTGTGTAGGACGGGCTGCATCATTTGCCGACGAAAGGCCGGCGGAGCGCCTGGCAGCAGAGCGTCCCGGCGAAACTGAGGACGGCCGGGAGCAGCGACTCACGGATGGAGCGTCAGACGAAACATGCCGGGGTGGAGAGGGGGATAGAGACTTCTTCTTGGAGGCCTTCTTGGAAGGCCGAGGAGGCACAGGGATGGTGGGCTGGACCCGAAGAAGGTCCTCACGCGCGGGGTCCGTTTTGGAACGCCGGACCTCAGAAGCTGGGGTCCGGAACGTTTCCCCGATGGACGCCTGAGAAGAGGATCGCTTCTCAGGTGGCGTGGGGGGAGGAGGAGGAGGAGGAGGAGGAGGAGGAGGAGGAGGAGGAGGAGGAAGGGTGGCCACTGGGGCAGAGGGGGTGGGGGCCACAGGGGAGGAAGATTTGGAAGGGAGGGATTTGGGAGGCGGAGGCAGAGGCCCCTGATGGGCGGAGGAGGCGGAGGGGGGACAGGATAGGGGTGAGGATACCGCGGAAGGAGTGGACACAACTGAGGCAAACGAAGTGGTCAATGGCACGGGATGGAGGCGGTCATACTTCTTCCGGGCCTCAGAATAAGAGAGCCGATCCAAAATTTTGATTTCTTGTATCTTCTTCTCCTTCTGATATGCGGGGCAGTCTGAGGATCTAGGCGAGTGGACGCCAGGACAATTAACGCACCGAGGTGGTGGGGTGCATGTATGTTCCTCACGAAGAGGATGTCCACAATCGCCACAAAGGGGCTCAGCCTCACACCGTGATGACATGTGCCCAAAGCGCAAACACATAAAACAGCGCATAGGAGGCGGGATGTAAGGTCGCACGTCACACCGGTAGCACATCACCTTTACCTTCTCCGGGAGAACGTCCCCCTCGAAGGCGAGGATAAAGGCCCCGGTGTCGATGCGACGGTGTTTGGGGCCGCGCTGGACTCGCCGGACGAAATGCACGCCTCGGCGCTCCAGGTTGGCCCTGAGCTCCTCATCAGATTGTAGCAGGAGGTCACGATGAAAAATAACCCCCTGCGTCCTATTTAGTGCCAGATGTGGGACAATGGATACTGGGATGTCCCCTAGGCGGTCGCACGCCTGGAGCGCCGCCGACTGTGTGGCGGAGGTGGTCTTGATAAGGACGGACCCTGAACGCATCTTGCTGAGAGCCTCGATTTCCCCGAAGACGTCCTCGATGTGCTGAACAAAGAACATGGGCTTGGAGGTGGCGAACGTCCCCCCATTGGTTCGAAAACAGACCAAATAGCGGGGGAAGTACTTCGCCCCAAGCCGGCGAACCTGTCCCTCCTCCCATGGAGTGGCCAAGGGGGAAAGGGCAGGAGAACCAGAACTAGAAACGGTACCTTTTCTTTTGAAAGACTCGGCCGCAGAGCGACCTGATACATGTTGACGTTTCATCTGCGAAACGTCCGCCCCGATACCACCCACTCCGACCAGGGGCTCTCCCCACGGGCGCCACCCAGCCGCAGCAAGGGCCACCTGGCAGGATGACCATTGCCGAGAGTCCTGATGCCCCAAGGAGACTGGCATCTACTCCTTGGCCGATGTGGGGAGGGTGCAGCTCAGGTATCGGCAGTACGATCCCTGTGTTGTCAGGGGGCTACAACCTAGATGGTACATGACGACCCCACCACAACGGGCTGGCTACCGTGCTGGATTTCTGGTGCCATGGAAAGTCCATGATGATCGCTGGTGCAGACGGAGATGCACTATGGGCGTAACTTGTACAACCCATCAGGCGTTTAGGCCCAATTTGAGGAATAGTGGGTATGGTTACAACGCCGGTGCAATGCTGAGTACCAAGGTCTTAGTGCACTTAGGACCAGTGGTACACCATGTAAGATGTCCTTCCCCAAAAGGCTCATACTTCTGTAGAATTTTGAAAAATGGAGGTCAAACCCCAAGGGGGACCATTACATGGAAGGCCGAAACGGTTGAAACTCCTTTTAGTCGCCTCTTACGACAGGCAGGAATACGTTGGGCCTATTCTTACCCCAGACCCGCAGGGGGGCCGGGACCATTCAGCCTTCAGTTCGTCTTGGGGAATGTCAATGAGATCTCTGCAAGTCACACCACCTTTGCTGTAGTTCAAGGTGGTGAGAACTTCAGTCTCTGTCTGCAGCTTATGGTCGTGCGGTAGCGTTCTCGCTTCCTACGCCTGGGTTCCCGGGTTCGATTCCCGGCAGGGTCAGGGATATTCTCTGCCTCATGATGACTGGGTGTAGTGAGACGTCCTTAGGATAGTTAGGTTTAAGTAGTTCTAAGTTCTAGGGGACTGATGACCATAGATGTTAAGTCCCATAGTGCTCAGAGCCCTTTGAACCATTTTGAAATTCAGTCTCTATCGCAAACTTCCCAAGAAATTGTGCTTTCTGAAGGTTCTGGAGTTGCTAGAAACTAGATGTTTCAGCCAACAAGGTTCCATTTCGCAGGCGCTTGACAGATTTTAAGGTGCCAGCAATGCCTTCTAAGCCTTTCTGTATATAAAATGGTGAAACTTTATCAAAACTCCCCTCCTTTGTTTTAATTATGAGAAACACATTCTGCAAAGCAGTTTGCATTCTGTTACGAGTAACTGAATCAGGAGGACTGGCTACACTAGCCCTCTTGTCGGATTGGGTGGTAGAACCCACCAGCGGTCCACCCTTTCCGCTGGCAGGAGAAGAATAAAAGGTCGAGGGTTCCATCTCGGTCCCACGATCAGCTAGGGAACTAGAAGTCCACCTAGTCAGAGCCCCGTGTGCCTAGGTAAGCCTTATACAACTGAGGTGCGGTGGGTTCCCCAGAGGTTGCCCGCTAACGACTGTTCCACCTCAACAGCCATGCATCTCATCGGCGCGCAAAACACCTCGAGATTGAGGGGTTGTTTATAGAGGTTTATTCCACCCTCACGATCCAGGCGGTCAAGCCAAGATCCCCACTCCCTGAGACGCACAACATTCCACTGCCGCGCCGAACGGTGGTCGTTGAAGTATGCCCAGAGCTTACAGTGACAGAGGACTAGCGGCGCTTTCCAGTCCTCAGCTCAGGAACCCCAGGGTCGCCAAGCCCGTACCCAGCAAATGAATGCTGAGCCCCTGGGGGCACCGGTCTTTGAAGTTCAGGAATGGATATTTGGTGATTTCACCATACCCGAAAATGACGTCGACACTTTTCGTCTCGACTTTGTGCTCTTCTCGTTATTCGTAAAATTCCTTGATCAAGAAAAATACGAAAAGTATGGTTTGGCACTCGCAGGGGAACATCCGTTCCGCTACTTCGATGGGACAGTAGGATAAGTGCATATTGTACCATCTGGCTTTGGAATAAGGACTGGGTGGGTCTTTAACATACCCCCTGAGTGTCCCAATGACGTCATCGGCCGTGACCTGCCGAGGTATGGCAAGGTGCTTGGAATAACAAATGAGATATGGGGCAGTGCCTATCGTTTTCAGGGCAACAGTAGGGTCCGGAGTGTCCGTATGGACCTCTGCCAGCACATACCAAATGGTTCACATGGCTCTGAGCATTATTTCACTTAACATCTGAGGTCATCAGTCCCTTAGGACTTAGAACTACATAAACCTAACTAACCTAAGGACATCAGCCACATCCATGCCCAAGGCAGGATTCGAACCTGCGACCATAGCGTTCACGCAGTTCCTGACTGAAGCGCATAGAACTGCTCGGCCACCCTGGCCAGTATAGCACATACCCTCCTATCTCAATATTGCCAGCACAAGGGCTCAGGTCACCTATATAGGACAACCGCAGATGTGCTTGGTTGTTTGGTTTGTGGGATTAAAGGGACCAGAGTGCTATGGTCGTCGGTCTCTTTTTCCAAAACTTGAAAACATCCACACAGAATATAAACGAACAATGGGAAAGACGACCGACGACACAGGACAAGAAAGACTTAGACAAAGACCGTGATGGTGGTTGGCCCACCAAAGAGGAAAAAAAAGGAAAAGCCAACCACCAAGAAACATATTAAAAACTCAGGCTAAAACTGTAGGCCAGAAGCCAGACTCAAAACTAAATAAAAATAGACACTTAGAGCAAATGATAAAAGCCCCCTGCCCGAATAAAACTCGAAACTAAGCCAGTCATGGCAGTGTTATCATGTAAAATGGAAGGGGCGTATCAGGCAGCGCAAACGTCTGCCTGACCACAGATAAAAGGGGGCAGGCCAACAAAATGTGGGCCACTGCCAAAGCCGCCCCGCAGCGACAGAGAGGAGGGTCCTCCCGGCGCAGTAAGTAACTGTGCGTCAACCGGGAGTGGCCAATGTGGAGCCGACAAAGGACAACTGAGTCTCTGCGATTGGCTCGCATGGATGACCGCCACACAGTCGTCATCTCCTTGATGGCACAGAGTTTGTTAGGGGTGGTCAGACCGCGCCATTCAGCGTCCCATAGTGTGAAAACTTTGCGGCGTAAGACTGCTCACAAATCAGTCTCCGGGAGGCCAATGTCCAGGGTTGGTTCACTGGTGGCCTGTTTGGCCAGGCGGTGAAATGTTCATTGCCTGGGATACCGACATGACCAGGGGTCCACACAAAGACCACAGAGCGGCCGCAACGGGCTAGAGTATGCGGGGACTCCTGGATAGCCATCACCAGACGAGCGCGAGGGAAACACTGGTCGACAGCTCGTAAACTGCTCAGGGAGTCGCTAAAGATAACGAAGGACTCACCTGAGCAGGAGCGGATATACTCTAGGGCACGAAAGATGGCGGCCAGCTCAGCAGTAAAAACGCTGCAGCCAGCCGGTAAGGATCGTTGTTCGTAATAGTCCCCCAGAGTTAGAGCATAACCAACCCGACTAACAACCATCAAACCGTCAGTGTATACAACGCCAGAGCCCTGATACGTGGTTAGGATGGAATAAAAGTGGTGGCGGAAGGCTTCCGGAGGGACTGAGTCCTTCAGCCCCCTGTGCGAAGTCGAGCCGAAGGCATGGGCGAGGAGCACACCATGGGGGTGTACGCAAAGGGGCCCAGAAAGGAGGTGGAACGGGGAAAACCCCAAGCCCAGAGAGAAGCTCCTTGACGTGGACTGCAATTGTACAACCTGATGGGGGCTGACGTTCTGGCAGATAGACGACTGATTGCGGGAACAGAAAACGAAAATTTGGATGCCCGGGCAAGCTAAAAACATGGGCAGCGTAAGCGGCAGTAAATGTTGGCACCTGCCTCCACAAGTATGCTGTCCACAGGGTTGGTCCAGAAGGCACCTGCGGCAAGTCGTATCCCGCTGTGTAGTATTGAGTCCAGCACCCCACAACGCAGATGAGGCTGCTGCGCCATAAGCCAGACTCCCATAATCCAGACGGGACTTGATTAACGCCTGGTAGAGCTGTAAGAGGGTAGATCGGTCGGCGCCCCAGATGGTGTGGCTCAAGCATCGCAGAGCATTAAGATGCCACCGACCCATTTGTTTAAGCTGCTGAATATGTGGGAGCCAAATCAATCGGGCATCAAAAACCAAACCAGAAACCGATGTGTCTCCACCACAGCAAGAGGTTCGACATCAAGGTAAAGCCACGGCTCAGGGTGAACAGTGCGTCGCCGGCAGAAATGTATAACGCAGGTCTTGGCAGCCAAAAACTGGAAGCCATGTGCTACAGCCCAAGACTGCACATTGCAGATAGCGCCCTGCAGCTGACGTTCAGCAGCTGCAATGCGAATGGAGCTATAGTAGAGGCAGAAGTCGTCAGCATACAAGGAAGCTGTGACAGACGTTCCCACCGCCGCAGCGAGCCAGTTAATTGCAATTAGAAACAGGCAGACATTTAAGACAGACCCCTGTGGTACCCCATTCTCCTGAACTCAGGAGGAACTATGGGAGGCCGCGACTTGAACGCGGAAGGTACGATGCAACAGAAAATTTCGTATGAAAATCGGTAGCGGACCCCGAAGACCCTAAGCATGAAGGGTAGAGAGGATGTGATGGCGCCATGTCGTATCATAGACTTTCATAAGCTGCCCGATTCCTATATTAATCCCAATAGCCATGGAGGGCGGGGGTTCGCATCGCTGGAAACCAACCGAAGAGCAATACAGAGGAAAGGGTGAAGGCTGAGAAGTTGTCAGAGCTCAGCTACATGGTAGAAGAAACCGCTGCAGTTCCAGTGGAGGATGGTATTGTCCATGGCTGAGAAAGGCGTGAAGGGACTGGGGAGGCAGATTACGCCACTGGGTCACCTGCTGCCACCGATTGAGCACCTGTGCAAGTGCTATCTATAGTGCCCGAGGGACTGGCGAGATCAAGGTCCTCAGCAGACGCCAGGATCTCCACCTCAACCCCAGATGCAGAGCTGGAAGGTTGCGGTGGGGTGAGTGCCACCACAAGTCCTTTGACCTTAGAGGTCTTTCTCTTGGACTTCTCTCACTGTACCTTGGGTTTCACCAGCTGGGAGGGCTTCACCGATTCAATCTCTGGGATAGAGGAGGATTGCGGAGCCCTACGACCAGCCGCTGGTGGGAACTTATGCCACTGTCGGGCGTCATCCTTCCTGCTGGTGGAACCTGGGAAGGGAGGGACCCAAGGGACCCCTTGTGAGCGAGAGTAGCCAAAGTGGACGCTTCTCTGGCTGAGAAGCGGGGACGGACGTCCCTGATGGGTAAGAGGAAGTTGCTCCCAAGGTAGGTGGTGCAGGAGCAACGGGGTGGGTAGAGCCCCCCCACGGGCAAGGGGGCATGTGGAGTTGTACGGCTCATTGATCTGGCTAGAATTCTCGGAACTGATGGGGCTAGCATGGTTGTTGTAGCAGTGGCATAGGAAGATGTCATTCTCACAGGATGTAGTTAGTCATATTTCCTCTTAGCCTCACTATAGGTGAGTCGGTCCAGGGTCTTGTATTCTATGGTTTTTCGCTCTTTCTGTAAGATCCTGAAGTCTGACGGGCAAGGTGAATGATGCTCTCCACAGTTGACACAGATGGGAGGCGGGGCACATGGAGTATTGGGATGTGATGGGCGTCTGCAATCTCGACATGTGAGGCTGGAAGTACAGCGAGAAACATGAGGCCAAACTTCCAGCACTTGAATCCATGCATTGGGGGAGGGATATAGGGCTTGACATTATACCAGGAGACTATCACCTTGACCTTCTCCGGCAATGTATCACCCTCGAAGGCCAAGAAGAAGGCACCGGTAGCAACCTGATTATCCCTTGGACCCCATTGAACGCGCCGGACGAAATGCACATCTCGACGCTCTAACTGGCGCGCAGCTCGTCATCAGGCTGTGAAAGTAGGTCCCTGTGGAAACTAATACCCTGGACCATTTTTAAACTCGTATGTGGTGTGATGGTAACGTTAACATCCCCCAACTTGTCACAGGCAAGTAACATTCGTTACTGG
This sequence comes from Schistocerca serialis cubense, assembly GCF_023864345.2. Lineage (NCBI taxonomy): Eukaryota > Metazoa > Arthropoda > Insecta > Orthoptera > Acrididae > Schistocerca > Schistocerca serialis. Next base: position 94,305 of record NW_026047539.1, on the reverse strand, counting down.
GCAGAGGATGCTGTTTTTATCAAAACTGACCCAGAGCACATTTTGGACAAACCTTCCACCTCCCCAAACTTGTCCTTCAAATGTTCTATGAAGAACTGAGGCTTTGTGGACATGAAAGACTCCATCAGCTCTCATACAAACTAGGAACCGGGGCGAATAATTGTCACTGCCATCCTGAGACTTACGCTACTCCCACGGTGTGGCCAGGGAGGTGAACGTTTTTGGATCATACTTCTGAGCATTAAATTGAGCCTGAGAACGCTTAGAGTGTGCTGGCAGCTGGCCACCAGCGAGAGATGATGTACCACACTTCATTGCGGTTCATCCGCCCTGGTGCCACCCACTCCGACCAAGGGCCCTCCCCACGGACGCCACCCAGCCTCAGCAAGGGCCACCTGGCAGAATGACCTATGCCGGGAGTCCCGATGCCCCAAGGAGATAGGCATCTGCTCCTTGGCATACATGGGGAGTTAATGGCGCAGGCATCAGCAGAGCGATCCCTGTGTTGTCAGGTGGCTACAACCAACAGGGTACATGGCGGCCCCACCACAATGGACTGGCTACCATGCTGGAGCTTGGGTACAAAAATGTCCAAGGTCGTCGTCTCAGCAAAAAGCAACACTGCATAGAACATAGTGGTAATCGCACCCAGGAAGGTATCCTCGCCCAAGAGATGGAAAACGAGCGGGACAGCATTGCGACGACGAGAAAGTCGGCTAAAGGTCTCAACATACGACGGATACAGTGTACCATGTAAGGCGCCTTTCCCCAGTTGGCTTGCTCTTCGGAAGAATTTAGAAAGATGGAGGTCAACCCCGAAAAAGGACCATCACATAACGCCGAAATTTTTGAGACTCCTTTTAGTCGCCTCTTACGAAAGGCAGGAATAGCGCGGGCCTATTCTTACCCCCGGACCCACACGGGGTGCAGACGCGCTCCATCTGCCAATCCACGGAGCATCACCAAATGGAATGCCCACGCAAACGCCCAATGCAACTGTCGCGAGAACGCACTGAAGGTGACAACTTTGTGCCCCTCCTCAGCGAGATAGTAGAAGGTGCTGCCCCCTGACCCGCTGAGAGGACCGAAGAACCAGCCCTGGGTGTCTCTCGACAGGTGGAAGCAATGCACAGTGCCTCTGTTAACAGCCCTGTTGAGCCTATTGCCTCGAAACTGACTCCCACAGAGGAAGTGCCACTGGCGGTGTCCCATGTTCATTCTGTGCCCCGTGATGTTCTCTCTGTGGAATGGATGGAGATCGGCTTCCCTACCCCACCCCTACCGGCAGATGAAAACGTGGAAGCAAAGTCACCTCGACGTCGTCAGACGCAAGAAGGCCAGTCAGGAAAAGTAGGCGGGGGAGGAGGGCATCTTACGTCCCCCTCCTGAGAGCATTAGTGAAGCTGAATCCCAGGCCTCGTTCATCACGCGTTCTGTTTCTGCTGACCACTCTGACGGTATGCGTAAAACTACTCGTCAACTGGAGGCACTCCTCAGCTCCTCGCAGGATCAGGGAGTCGTCCCCACGAAGCGAAAAAGTGACCAGGGTAGTAAACAGCCGCTGCAGCGCACTCGCACCCTCTCGCAAACCACCACAGCTGAGCTGTCTGCGCCGCCTGGTTCAGACTCTCCTGACGATGGGGGGAATTGAACTGGGCTGACGACGAAGATGAAGAGATGCGTGACTGAGCAGGCTCGTTCCCGCATGAGCTGTCTTGTACTTGTATCTTACAACTGGGGTGACATTACAGGCTCTGCTGGCTTGATTCCTGTCCTATGCACCGTCCACGTCCTTCCAGTGGCCTTCAGTGACCACTGTGCATACTCCTACTCCTTGACTATCACGCGCCCCTCCTCCCCCCCGGTTCCTTGGAGTATCTACTGGTTGGTTGGTTTGTGGAATTAAAGGGACCATACTGCTATGGTCATCAGTCCCTTTTTGCTAAAACTAAAAACACCCACAGAGAATAAAAAAACGAAAAAGGAAAAGATGACAGATGACGTAGGACAAGAGAAACTGAGACAAAGACCAGACAAATCAAACAGTGTTACAGCAGTTGGCCTACCATAGGGGAAAAGCCAACCACCGAGAAACATATTAAAAACTCAGTCTAAAACCGTAGGCCAAAAGCCAGACTCAACACGAAAAAAAAATAATCACTTAGAACAAATGATAAAAGCCCGCTGCCCGAAAAAAATGCAAAGCTAAGCCTGCAATAGCAGAGTCATCAGTTAAAAGGGCACAGAGCGTGTCAGGCAGTGCAAACGTCTGTCTGAGCACAGCTAAAAGGGGACAGACCAACAAAATGTGGGCCACTGTCAAAGCTGCCCACAGCGACATAGAGGAGGGTCCTCCCGATGCAGTAAATAGCTGTTTGTCAGCCAGGTGTAGCCAATGCGGAGCTGCAAAGGACAACTGAGTCTCTGCGATTCGCTCGCATGAGTGACTGCCCTGTGGTGTCACCGCCGGACACCACACTTGCTAGGTGGTAGATTAAATCGGCCGCGCTCCATTTATTACATGTCGGACCCGCGTGTCGCCACTGTGGGATCGCAGACCTAGCGCCACCACAAGGCAGGTCTCGTGATACGAACAAGCACTCGTCCCAGTTGTACGGAGGACATTGCTAGCGGCCATACGGACGAAGCCTTCCTCTCATTTGCCTAGAGACAGTTAGAATAGCCTTCTGCTAAGTCTATGGCTACGACCTAGCAAGGCGCCATTAGCCTTACATAGTTTGAGAATTATAGTATCAATGTCTCGAGAAGAATGCTGTAGTCATCAACTAATAAAGTTAAGTATAAAGCAGCTACGTACTTTTCTTGCTACCATTCAATAGTTATCCTGTTCCAGAATTCACGCCCGACGGCGTGTGTGTACGCGTGCCTTTCTTTCAATCGGCTACCTCAAGTGGCGTAACAGTCTTGTTACGTCACTACATGCCCAACAGTCATCGTCTCCTTGATAGCACGGAGTTTATTGATCGTGGTCATATCGCGCCATTCAGCAACCCAAAGCGCGAAAACTTTGCGGCATAAGACAGCTCGCAATACAGTCTCTGGGAGACCAACGTCCAGAGACGGTTTACTGGTGGCCTCTTTCGCCAGGCGGTCAACATTTTCATTGCCGGGTATCCCAACATGGCCTGGGGTCCACACAAAGACCACAGAGCGGCCGCAACAGGCAAGAGTATGGAGGGACTCCTGGACAGCCATCACCAGACGAGAGCGAGGGAATCACTGGTCAGTAGCTCGTAAACTGCTCAGGGAGTCGCTACAAATAACAAAGGACTCACCTGAGCAGGAGCGGATATACTCTAGGACACGAAAGACGGCAACCATCTCAGCAATGAAAACGCTGCAGCCAGCCGGCAATGAACGTTGTTCGTAATGGTCTCCTTAAGTTAGAGCATAACTGACACGACCAGTAACCATCGAACCGTCAGTGTAAAACACGCCAGAGCCCTGATACGTGGCTAGGATGGAATAAAAGCGGCGGCAGAAAGCCTCCGGAGGGACTGAGTTTTACAGGCCCTGTGACAATCCAAGCTGAAGGCACGGGCGGGGCACGCATCAGGGGGGTGTACGCAGAGGGGCCCGGAAAGGGTACTAGAAGAAGTTGCCCCACGAACCACGCCCAAGACAGGATGAAAGGATTGATCAAGTAGATCCGTTGGTGGAGGTCGAGTCGCCGATCAGTGTGGCTAGCCCTTGGAAGCGGGTGAGAACTCGCCTCCACGTGGGTGTTAGCATGCACTGCGGACAGGTAGTCACTTCGAGGCACAAGATATGTTGCTCCCCCACAACACGGTACCACGGACACTCGACGGACAGGGACCGGGAGCCCAGTGGGATTAGTACCGTTTTGCTGGAGTTCAACACAGCAGCAGAGGCTCATTCATAAAGGTTGAGTACTCGCTGAACCGAGTCGATGTCCCTAGCATGCGCCACAAAGACCCCGGCGTCATCTGCATATGCTGCACTTCAGAAGGTGACGCCCAGGAAGGTGACAACACCACCGACCATCTGTCCGAGTTCACACAGCATTGGGTCCAGCGCCAGAGCGAACAAATACATGGACAGGGGACACCCCTAGCGAACCGACCGTCGGATCGGAATTGGTCATGACCTGCAGCTGTTCACAACTATCGTGGAATTGGCTCCATCCAAGAAGTGCCGGATGACCCTCAAGAATCGCGGCCCAAAGCCCATCCGCACCATGACGGCCAACAGATAGGGATGGGAGACCGTATCGAATCCACCGGCAAAGTCTATGGAGAGAATGGCAGCCTGGGTCCGAGCGTCGGCGGAGAATAAAACAGCATCATAGTAATTCCAACCAGCTGTAGAGATGGATCTACTCGAAACCCCACACGATTGCGTGGAACAGAGCACCGTGTTCATAACCAGCTTGAGATGTGAGGCCACGCACCGTGCCACCAATTTGTAGTCGGTGTTGAGGATGGTGATTGGGTGTAGGTCTTTAGCCAGCCAAGGACCCGTTACCTTAGGGATAAGGGCTATATGACCAGCTAGGAAATCTGTGGGTAACTCACAACCAGCCAAAATTTTCGCACACATCATGCAGAAGCGGTCTCCAAACAAGTCCCAATATTGTTGGTAAAATTCATAGGGGAAACCGTCAGGACCAGGTGATTTCTTCACGGGACATGCACGGAGGTCTGACGTGAGGTCGGCGAGATATAGTGGCTAGGTCCAACAGTCGCGGTCCCGACCACCCAACAAAGACGGGACCTCGCTGATAAGAGCCCACTGGGCAGTGACGTCCACCTCCACATCTCGAAAGAGGTTCTCATAATAGTCGGTTAGGTGTTGGAGTACCTCACAATGCTCTGCGAGTCTGATACCATCATGAGTTTTAATGCGAAGAATGGAGTTGTTCTTTGCACGACTTCTTTCAGAGGCCAGGTGAAAGGTGGACGGACATTCCCCATCCACCAGGGATGGGGAACAGCACCTCACCACCACCCCATCAGCCCTCTCCCGACAGAAACGGAGGATCGCCGCCTTAATTTTACCGAGCCGCATGCGCAGCTGGTCATACCTGTCTGCAGGAAGGGTCAGGGCATCGTGAAGACATTGTTGATAGAAGTCGAGTGTGCAGCGCTTCCAGTGTGCAACCTCACGACTATACTGCTGTAGTTGCAGTCTCGGCTTCGCACAGTGGAGCCACCAAACCACAGTAGTAAGGTACACTGATGCTGCAGCGATGCAATCCCGCGACGTTTGCGGGCGGGGAGATGCAGCGTATTCATCTTCCAGTAGATACTCAGAGGAACCGGGGGGGGGGGGGCCGTGATAGTCAAGGAGCAGGAGTATGCACAGTGGTCGCTGAAGGCCACTGGGAGGACCTGGACAGTGCATAGGGCAGGAATAAAGCCAGCAGACATAAAAACGGTCGATGCGGCTCGCCCCATTGGGGTATGTGTGGTTGGTTGGTTTGTGGGATTAAAGGGACCAGACTGCTACAGGGGGTATATGTGCGTAAACTGTGTGTATACGGGGTGAATGTGGCGCTATGTATCACTAAGGTCTGTCGCCTGAAGGAGGGAATCGAGTGCTTCACACCTCACAGGCGTCAGGACCTGATCTGCATCAGCCACCACACAGTTGAAGTCCACGCCAAACACGATAAGGCGACGGGCTGTCAATAAAGGGGTGACATCAGTTATAAAAAGTGTTGTCCCATCATGCCTGTGATTAGCCCCTGAGGGAGCATAGACGTTAACAAAGAGGATGTCCCAAATGACGCACGCAACAGCATGACCATCGGGTAGTATGGCAGCATCTGATGGGTTTAGCTCCGATCTGTACAGCAGAGCAGTGCCTCGCCTGGCGGCGGGGTCGATGTTGTATGGTGCCTCATAACCAACCAGGTCGGAGAGGAAAGGGGCACAAACCTCCTGGAGTAAAACCACGTCAAATGCTCCAAAGTGGGGAAAACCCTTGAGAGTGCATAATTTAACAGGGTTAGAGATTGAACTGATGTTAACTGTTACAAGGGAAAGGGCTCCCAGCCGACGGTTAATCGCAGGCATGAGAAAATGGCTCAGAGAGAGGGACATCAGATGAGGCTACAGGCAAGGGTGAGCAGGTGTGAAGGCATCGAAGACTACAGCCTCGACGTCACCCCAGTTGGAAGAGAGAAGTACAAGATGGCACATGCGGGAACAAGCCCGCTCAGTCACGCATCTCTTCATCTTCGTCGTCAGCCCAGTTCAATACCCCCAATCGGCGGGATAGTCTGAAGCAGGTGGCGCAGACAGCTCACCCGTAGCGGTTTGCGAGAGGGTGCGAGTGCGCTGCAGCGGCTATTCGCTACGCTGGTCACTTTATCGTTTTGCGGAGACCACTCCCTGATCCCACGAGGAACTGAGGAGTGCCTCCAGGTGACAAGCAGTTTCATACATACCGTCTGAGTGGTCACCAGAAACTGAACGCGTGACGGGCGAGGCCTAGGATTCAGCTTGACTACTGCTATCAGAAGGGGGATGTAAGATGTCCTCCTCCTCTGCCTGCTGTTCCTGACTGGCCTTCTTGCATCTGCGACGACACTGAGGTTACTTAGCTTCCATGTTTTCATCTTCCGGTGGGGGTGGGGTAAGGACGCCGATCTCCATCCGTTCCAAACAGGGAACATCACTGGGCACAGAATGCACATGGGGCGCCGCCAGCGGCACTTCCACGGTGGGAGTCGGTTCCGAGGCAATAGGCTCAACCGGACCATCAACGGAGGCACTGGACACTGCATCCACCTGTCCAGATAGACCCGGGGCTGGTCCTTCGGTTCTCTCAGAGGGTCGGGGGCCAGCACCTGCTACTATCTCGCTTAGGAGTCGCACAAGGTTGTCACCTTCAGTGCGTTCTCAAAGCAGTTGCACCAGGCGCCTGGCAGGCATTGCATTTGGAAGATGGAGCACGTCTGCAGCTGTCCTATATAGGTGACCTGAGCCCTTGTGCTAGCAATATTGAGATAGGAGGGTATGTGCTGACGGAGGTCCATACGGACACTCCGGACCCCGCTGTTGCCGTGAAAACGATAGGCACTGCCCCATGTCTCATTTGTTATTCGAAGCACCTTGCCATACCTCGACAGGACACGGCCGATGACGTCATTGGGACACTCAGGGGGTATGTTAAAGACCTGCCCAGTCCTTATTCCAAAGCCAGATGGTATGATATGCACTTATCCTAGTGTCCCATCAAAAGTGCCAAATAATATGTTTCGTATTTTTCTTGATCAAGGAATTTTACGAATAACGAGAAAAGCACAAAGTCGAGTTGAAAAGTGTCGACGTCATTTTCAGGTACATTGAGAACACCAAATATCCGTTCCAGAACTTCAAAAGCTGGTGGCCGTCTTACTGCTCTGTCAAAAATGCACTGAATGCTGTTCGATCGATTCGACATATTCGAAGCAGAAAACAACGCTGAAAAACGCGAAAATCACGACACGCGACGCGCTATCAACGAACACGACAGCGAAAAACATGACAGAGCCCAAACGAACCACTCCGATGCAGGGTGCTTCTCCGCCATAAGGCCGAGAAGTGATAAACAATTTCTTTTTTGTGATATGTTGCAATACAGCACCACCGGTCTTTTGCGGTCTGTGTTGGTGAGGCAGTACATCTATCCACAGGGCAGTGACACTGCAATACACTTTGGAGGCGTGGAGGTGGGACTTGCAGTCCCATACCACCCCCCCCCCCCCCCGACAGTGACAGTATTACATCAGTCAGACAGGAAATTTAGCCTAACGTGGGCAGGTAAGGTGAAGTATTGGATGTAGGAGGGGGTGAAGTCCCACCAAAGGATGCATCCGTGGTGGGCGTGCCGGGCCTATTGTTAGCCACAGTCGGAATCCGATTCCGGATGTCGATGCCAGCAGCGTGAAAGTCTGGTCCCAATGCGGTGTAACCCATGGACAGTGTCCAGCAAGGCATTCACTTTCTCATAGAGCCGCCGCGTGTTGTTGCATATGGTTGTCTTTTGGGGGACGATATCCGCTTCCGTTTGGAGAGTGACAATTCTTGTGAGTGGCAGGGCGTGCAGGCTCCACCTGAGCACCTTGTTCTGCAGGCTCTGCAACGTTCGCATTCTGGTGACACTAATTGTGGTCCATGCAGCAGATCCATACGTGAGAGCAGGCAGGATAACTGTTCAGTAAATGCAGAGTTTGATATGCAGCTTAAGTTCCCTACTGCGGAAAAGTGGGTACAATGCCCTGGTCAGCTTTTGCCCCATGTTGGCGACATACTCCGCATGACAGTGGAAGAGCAACTTCTGGTCCATGTGGACCCCGAGATAGGTGGTTTTCGGGGACCAGGGCACCTGCACGCCTGCAATCGAAATATTGCGGCGGGGAACTGGGCGCCGTTTCGTGAAATAGACTGCTTTAGTTTTGGCAGCAGTGAGAGCTATTTTGTTTGTCCAGCAGTACGTGATGGTGGCATCCACCTGTCGCTGAAGGCAGGCGACGACGGCATCAGTGATACATCCAGTGGTATAGAGTGCTGTGTCATCAGCTTATTGTGCCAGGTGGCACTCAGGGATGACCAGCATATCATTTACATAGATATTTAAAAAAATGAGAGATAACACTGATCCTTGCGGAGTGCCTGCCGACAATTGGCGAATGCCAGAACGCACTAGGAAAGTCCTACAACGGAGGAAGTCATCCATGATCTTGGCATAAATATCTGGTATAGGGGTCTCTGTCAGTATCTTGTGTATGAGGTTGTCTTGCCAGATCCTGTCGTAGGCGTTTTGCAAGTCTAGAAAAACAGCAGCTGTCGACTTGGCAGTGTTGAAGCCTCTGCTGATGTGTTCAGTGATCCATAGGACCTGAAGTTTGGCAGAGAGGTGCGAAGTGAATCCGACCTGTTCAGGACAGATCGTCCCAGCTGCCACAAGAGGTTGGGAAAGTCAGTGATGGATCACAGATTCAAGGACCTTCGCCATAGTATTTAGGAGGCTGATGTACCTGTTGTTGGTGGGGACTGTAGGGTTCTTGAACCTCTTGGGGATTGCGACCAGCTTCGCTTGTTTCCACTGAGGGGGGAAAAGGCCAAACGTGAGACAGCAGTTTAAAATCTTGGTGAACAAGATGACTGGTGTGCGGGGAAGGTGGCAAAGATGTTCATTTAGAATTACGTCCAATCCAGGGGCTGACGGGCCACATTTCCGTCGAAGGATGCGCTGAATTTCTGCCATGGATGTAAGAAGGGGAGCAGACTGGGGTGGGCGGTTGCGGAAAGCAGCAACAGCTGTCAGGACTTCATGTTCTTCCTGTAGTTCGTTCAGAGAAAGGTCCTGGACAAGAGAGCAGTTTTGTGCCTCGAACGCATCCGCAAGCGTTTCCACAATTTGGAGGGTATCATATGACAAGCCCGCTGCTGTGCGAATAGTATGGGCAGTCACTGGCATAGAACGCCGCGTGGTGTGAATGACAGCCTCGTCAGATTTTTGGTGGAGTAGGAAAGCAGACGTCCTGTCCTCCCATTGTTCAGACCTCCAGTCGGCGAGCCGGTGGCGGAATTCGCGCTGGAGGCGTCTCATTTGGCGTTTGTCCTGAGGGTCACGAAACTGCTTCCACCGCCACTGGTAGCGGTTCTTTTGCACCTTCAGCTATCGTAACAGAGGGGGCAAGCCGTCCAGGGGGGTTAAATTCCGAGGTGCAGTGGAGGTGGAGAGTTTCACTGCTTTCTGTATTTTGGCGGTAAGGTAATCCACAGCACAGACTATATTTGCTGGTGTGGTCAAATCAAGGCCATGTCTAGTGGTGCTATTAAGTACCCTGGAAAACTTGTCCCAATTGGTGAGGCTCACAGTGGAACGAACATCAAATGAAAGGGCAGCATTGGCGAGGTGCAAGATACTGGCTCATGGTCAGAGGCCAGTTCGTGGAGAACTTCCAGTGAAAACTGAGCGGTGATGTTTTTAAAGATGGCCACATCCAGAACGTCTGGCTGGCAGTTAGTACAGACTGGGATATGGGTAGGTTCGAGAGGGCCATAGACCGATAGTGCTGAAGTATCCTCCGAGTCAAGGAGGAGCCGGCCTTTGGGGTTAGAGACCCGAGAATGCCAAGCTGGGTGCTTGGCATTGACATCTGCCCCAACGATGAGCCTGTCAAAGGATGACAATTTGCGGAGGTCTGCTTCCAGCAGTGGCTTGTTTGGGCTCAAATATGCTGCTGCAAAGGTAATGGCAACAAGGCATGTGGAGATGGTAACCGCTGTAGCCTCTATGTGTTCCATTGGCTGGAGAATCTCTTGGGTATCGACAAGAGCTTTGTTGAGGAACACAGCTGTGCCTCCACCACGGCGGTCGAGGCAGTCAGAGCGGTAACACACCATGCTGCGAAGGTGCAAATAGTCTGCCGGTTTGAGGTGTGTTTCTGTGAGCAGCAAAACATCCACACGATGGTCATGAAGGAAGGTGTTCAATTCTGTCTTCATCCGTTTTATGCCATTGGCATTAAAAATGCAGGTGACGAGATCCCGAGGGGGCTGGTGGTGGTGTGGAGGTCCATTTGCCATTACAACAATATTTCACTAAGCCCTTCCACTAGGGCGATGACCTTGGAGAACCCATCCTCTAACCGACGGATTTTTTGTGCAGTGTCACGAATAACAGGCCGGATGTGGGGTTTCGGAAAAAAGGAGATGACCTGGAGGATTTCCAGAAAGACACATCAGTCCCCACCACTGGAGGAGAGTCTTGGGTGGTCTGCTTGCCCCTGCGGCAGGCAGGTGTAGCAGTAGGCAGAGTGGGGGTAAGGGCAGAGGGCTGGGATAAAGCCACAGATGGACTGGAGGGAGCTGTAGCTGGCTCCTGTAGTCGGTGAGCAGTGGAAGCCGTCATGGAAGATGGACAATGAGGAGGAGACTGAGCTGCAGCAGCAAAGGATGTTGCACGATTCTGGGCAGGAAGGGGCACAGGAGCCAGAGAACCATCTGGTGCCTCAGTGGCTGGTACCAGTGTGGCTGCTGAGGGCAGTGCACCAAGCTGACCGTGCAAAACAGGATACTTGATTGTGTCCCGTTGCGGTGGGGGAGGTCGATTTGTTCTTGGTTTCTTTTTGGGAGGACGAGAAGACTTCAGTGCCTTCTGGTAAACAGGGCACCCCCTCCAGGATGCAATGTGGTGGGGATCGTAAGTCGTTCCCAAACATCTGGCACAGGTAGGTTTTTCCAAAGCAGGGAGTGTGCAGTTCTCCACTAAATGTGGACCAGCAAACTTAACACCCCACAATAGCAGGGAACAGTAATTCCCAGTATGTTGTAAACGTTGGCATTTGCGACAGATGGCTGGCCCATTGCGCCCCTAGTAAGATTCAATCCGGATTTCGTGTACAGAAGATTCCGGATTTGGTAAATCCGCTCTATGTCCTCCCTCAGGGAAAGGGAGACGACGTGGGTAGGGCAGGGGATCAATGCCCAGGTCTCAGAATCACTCTTGCTATACTGGTGGACCGAAGGATCTTCGAAATGGAGCCAAAGCAGTTCATCCTTGACCTCCTATGCCGTAACCTCTGGTGGCAAGTCCTTGATGACTATTTTGGTTCGGCTATTACCCAATGTCTTGTGCGCAAAGTAAGGCATCGCCTTTGATTCTACAAAGTCGAGAATAGTAAGATAGTCGTCCCTATTGTCAAGCAGGTATTTCACATGATCTTTTTGGTAAACAGCTGTCAATTGGCCGACAATGAGCCACTGGAGCTCAGTGTTCAGTTTTGTATAATTAGTGACATTATGTACCACAATGGGGGTATCTTCTCTTTCTTCAGAGGGCTTGATGGGATCTCTTGAGAAGGAGGGCCGGGAGCATGAGCTATTTCCTCATCCACAAGACCATCTGGTCCGACGTCTCCCAGCAGGGGGATATCAGAACACGATCCGCTGTCACCACAGCCCGCGTGGGCGGAGGAGCATCTGGAGCGATACCGAGAGGACTTTCCAACTGGGTCAGGGTGTACTGGGTCAGCGTGTCCAGAACACTCGCCATGGTGGCGGGACGGCGTAGGAAGAGGTGCAAGTACAGCCAGGTGGTGGTCAGACAGAGCCGATGTGTTCGCCGTCTCACTACGAGAAAGATCAATTACTAGGTGGTCAGGTGAATCGTCGGACGACGACGACGACGACAGATGAATGGACCCTTACACAGGACGGTGGACAGTCTTCGTGATGATCGGTTTCAGTGCCGGTGGTATCCACCAGCGATTCATGGCGGTTGGCGCAATTCAAGCGATCCTTCGCCTGTTGCGAGGTGGGTAAAACGTTATGCGCGACGGGAGACCGGGAGGAGCAGCGTTTCCGACGCGGCTCTCCCCAAAAGGCGGCGATGGAAGAGTCGGAGAGTAGCGAAGGCTGCTCCGTGAACTTCTCCAAGGTGTACATGGGTCCACCTGACATAGCCCGGTGCCCGGCACAAGAGGACTATGCACATCAAAAGTTCCCCGCTATCCTGGGGCAATAACTACTAAGATCCCAACGCCAAAATGGCAGGTATACCAACGCCGACGTGCGATGTTATAACTATAACTACAACGATACGACTCGGATATGCACTTTATTTTTATTTTTGATTTTTTTTGGGCCTCCTTCCTCCCCTTTAGCCCGACCTTTTCCTCTCCAATAATGCCGCCATCCTCTAGTATCAACGCAGCACGTAAAGCAAAGTGCTGTTAGTAGCAAGACTTATTGCCATAAACCGAAAATAAAAGCGGAGGCATACTCTGCTATGCCTCAGGGGGCGACGACACACTACTCAGAAATACACCTCTCTCTGCAGGTGTGAAGCAAGTGATGAGTTTAGAAACTGAAAAGGAAGAAATAAATAAAGACAGAAATGAAGGCAAATTAAAAACAGGGACGGCAGCACACACAAATGAAAACGAAACTGGAGAGATAATCCCATCGCCCATAGAATTAATGAAGTAATAATCCTCTAAGATAGATCATGTGTTTCCCAATTTTCCAATAATTTTACATACAAGTTTCACACAATTCCCATGTTACCAATCGCCATATTATCAGTATCATAGAACAGTCTACTCTAGTGATGCCCAGAAGGCCAGTGTCAAATCTTGGGTATAGGCAAGTCAAGGGTAGTTTGAAAGTCTGAGTGACAAAGATCCAGGGGTAAACTCAGGCAATTCCTGGACGAAGTGCCTTAGTCAACCCGGAACACCTTTTGATAACCATGAACCATTGCAACTTTCAGAAATCTTGCAAAAGTAGTGGTATATTTCCAGTCAGATTCCGCCAGGCGATGCTGGCTCCACAGGTAGTCCATTAAAGAGACAGCATCAGTGAGGGAAAGGTCATAGATAGTGAAAACGGTGTGGCCCAAGAGCCACACCATTGCGTTACGTTGTGTTCGGGGGTTGGTCTGAAAATCAGGGGTAAAGAACCAGTCGATTGACATATTGTCTGGTGTCGTCCCACCGATCAGCGTTAATAGCACACGTGCGGGGTCCCACACTTCTGTGACGTGAGGGCATAAGAGACGATTCTCTTTTTTTTTTTTGGGTGAGGTTTAAGGGCGCTCAATTACTGAGGTCATTGGCGCCCAGTCACAGTTGTTAGAGCACATGGAATCTAGTAAAACTCAAGGGGAGGGGGTGGGACACCAGAAAGGCCTGACAAAGATACAGATAAAATAAGTAAAAAAGTTAGATGTCTTTGGACAAGCCAGTTAAAGTTATAAAACGCAGAATACCAGCTGCTCGAGCGTCATCAGCTAAAATATCTGGTAAAGTTGACAGCAAGGACAGGACAACACGAGATTGACTAAAGCGGGGACACGACAACAAAACATGGCGCACTGTTAATGCCTGACCACAAGGGCACTGCGGGGCTTGGTCAGCGGAGAGCAGGTAGTCGTGGCTAAACCGCCAGTGCCCAATCCGCAACCTGGCCAGAAGGACCTCTTCTCGCCGAGATGGTCGGGAGGAGGTTGTCCAAGCAGTTGGGAGCGGTTTTACTGCCCAGAGCTTGTTTCCTTGGAGGGATGACCAAGCATCCCACCACAACGACACAAGCCTCTTACAAACAACCCGACGAACGTTAGATGAAGCGACACAATGGGAGGCTGGCCAAGGCAGGACGACTGCAGCCTTGGCTGCATCATATGCAGCCTCATTCCCAGGCACTCCTACATGTCCGGGAACCCACAGAAAGCTGACAGGAGAACCATTATCAGCGAAAGAATGGAGGGGCTGCTGTATCAATTGAACCAAGGGATGGACCGGATAGGGAGCTCCAAGGCTCTGAAGAGCACTGAGTGAGTCAGAGCAGAGTACGTACGATGAATGGCGGTGGCGGCGGGCATACTGAACGGCCTGATGGAGAGCAAAAAGCTCGGCCGTAAAGCTGGAACATTCGTCAAAGAGCTGGTATTTAAAGGTGGCGGCCCCAACGACAAAGGCACATCGTCAGTTTTGGAGCCATCGGTGTAAATAAAGGTGTGACCGGCAAGTCGAGCACGAAGTTCGACAAACCGTGAGCAATACACTGCAGCCGAAGTACCCTCCTTCGCGAGTGAGCCGAGGTCGAGATAAATATGAACCAGAGCCTGGAGCCAAGGTGGTGTCCGGCTCTCACCCTCTCTGAAGGTGGTAGGGATGGCAAAATCCAACTGTCGAAGCAGGCGACGGAAGCGGACTCCGGGGGGCAGCAGGGCAAACACATACAACCCGTACTGATGGTCGAGAGAATCGGCGAAGAACGACTGGTAAGAGGGGTGGTCGGGCATAGACAACAGCTGGCAGGCATACCGACACAGCAGTATGTCGCGCCAGTAGGTCAATGGTAATTCGGCAGCTTCAGCATAAAGACTCTCGTCAGGACTAGTGTAGAAGGCTCCGGTCGCAAGATGTAACCCCCGATGGTGGATGGAGTTGAGCCGGCATAAGAGGGATGGCCGAGCAGACGAGTAGACGAAGCTCCCATAATCCAGCTTCAATCGGACTATGGACCGATACAAGCGAAGCAGGACAGTGCGATCCGCTCCCCAAGATGAACCACTAAGAACTCAGGGGACATTAAGGGAACGTGTACAACGGGCCACCAAATAAGAGACATGTGGAGACCAACACAGTTTCCTGTCCAACGTGAGCCCTAGAAACTTAGTTGTTTCTACGAATGGGAGAACAACGGGACCGAGATGTAAGGATGGCGGAAGGAACGCTTTATATCGCCAAAAGTTGATACAAACTGTCTTCTCTTCAGAGAACCGGAAGCCATTTGCCACGCTCCACGAGTATCGGCTGTCTAGACAATGCTGAAGGCAGCGCTCCAGGAGGCATGTTCTCTGGGCACTGCAGTAGATCGCGAAGTCAACGACAAAGAGAGAGCCTGAGACATTAGGTGGAATGCAATCCATAATTGGATTGATCGCGATGGCAAAAAGGGCTACGCTCAAGACGGAGCCCTGACGCACTCCGTTCTCCTGGAGGAAGACGTCGGACAATACGGAACCCACACGTACCCTAAACTTTCGATCCGTTAAAAAGGAATCAATAAAAAGGGGCAGGCGACCGCGTAGGCCCCACCTGTGCATACTGCGGAGGATACCTCCTCTCCAACAGGTATCATAAGCCTTCTCCAAATCGAAGAACACGGCTACCGTTTGGTGCCTTTGCAAAAAGTTGTTCATGATGAATGTCGACAAGGTCACAAGGTGGTCAACAGCGAAGCGGCGACGACGAAAGCCGCATTGAACATTGGTAAGTAGCCGTCGAGATTCAAGAATCCAGACTAACCGAGCATTAACCATGCGCTCCATCACCTTACAGACACAACTTGTAAGAGAAATGGGGCGGTAACTAGAAGGAAGGTGTCTATCCTTCCCGGGTTTGGGTATAGGAACAACGACGGCGTCACGCCAACGCATGGGGACCTGACCTTTGGTCCAGATGCGATTGTAGGTACGAAGAAGGAAGCTTTTACCCGCCGGAGAAAGGTGTGCGAGCATCTGAACGTGAATGGCATCTGGCCCCGGAACAGAGGACCGGGACAGTGCAAGCGCACGTTCGAGTTCCCGCATAGAAAAGGGGGCATTATAAGTTTCCAGATTCAGCGAGTGGAAGGAAGGTCGCCGAGCCTCTTCTGCCTCTTTCCTGGCAAGGAACACAGGGTGGTAATGGGCGGAGCTTGAAACCTCCGCGAAAAACCGGCCGAAGGCGTTGGAGACAGCCACAGGATCAACAAGGACCTCATTACCTGAGGTCAGGCCAGGTACCAAGGAGTGGGCCTTAATGCCCGACAGCCGGCGCAGGCCACCCCATACGACAGAAGAGGGAGTAAAACTGTTAAAGGAGCCAGTGAAAGAGGCTGAACAAGCTTTTTTGCTGTCTTTGATGACTCTACTGCATTGCGCTCGGAGTCGTTTGTATCCAATACAATTCGCCAACGTAGGATGGCGGCGAAAGGTGCGTAAAGCACGTCGTCGAGTACGGATAGCGTCTCTACAAGCCTCGTTCCACCAGGGGACGGAAACGCGACGTGAAGAGGAGGTAGTACAAGGAATGGAACGTTCGGCAGCATTGATGGTAACAGCCGTGAGGTATTCGACCTGACTGTCACAACTGATAAAATCGTGGTCCGGAAAGGTCGCCAGGGAGGAGTAAAGTCCCCAGTCAGCTTTCGGTATGTTCCAGCTCGAAGGACGTGGGGATGGGGTGTGGTGCAGGAGACGAACGACACAGGGGAAGTGGTCGCTCGAATAGGTGTCAGAAAGGACATACCACTCGAACCGATGGGCAAGAGTGGTAGAACAGATCGAGAGGTCCAAGTGGGAGTAGGTATGAGTAGAGTCCGAGAGGAAAGTCGGGGCGCCGGTATTGAGGCAGACAAGATTGAGATGGTTGAAGACATCCGCCAAGAGTGAGCCTCTTTGACAGGATGCAGGAGAGCCCCAAAGGGGATGATGGGCATTGAAGTCGCCAAACAATAAGAACGGCGGGGGAAGCTGATCGATCAGGTGCATCATGTCTGCCCGACTAACAGCAGATGACTGTGGAGTGTAGACGGTACAAACTGAAAAAGTAAAAGCAGAAAGAGTAATGCGGATAGCTATTGCTTGGAGTGGGGTGGTCAATGGGATGGGATGGTAATAGACATCGTCCCGAACGAGCAACATGACCCCACCATGAGCTGGGATACCGTCGACAGGGGCGAGGTCATACCGCTCCGAGGTATAGTGGGAAAAGGCAATACGGTCAGTCGGGCGCAACTTGGTTTCCTGGAGACCAAGGAAGAGCGGACAGTGCAGGCGGAGGAGCAGTTGTAATTCCTCCCGATTAGATCGAATACCTCTTATGTTCCAATGAAACAACGCCATCGCTAGTCAAAAAGTTGGGGGAACGAGACGGGGAATAGCTGGTCACCTCGATGGCCGCGGAGGGCCAGGTTGCAAGGCAACAACGCTACAACTGACGGCAGGCGGATCCGGTTCCATCGACTCGTCGCCAGCTGCGGCCGCTGTCCCTGATTGTGTAGGAGGGGCCGCATCATTTGCCGACAAAAGGCCGGCGGAACGCCTGGGAGCAGAGCGTCCTGGCGAAACTGAGGACGGCCGGGAGCAGCGACTCACGGATGAAGCGTCAGATGAAACGCGCCGGGGTGGAGAGGGGGATAGAGATTTCTTCTTGGAGGCCTTCTTGGAAGGCCGAGGAGGCACAGGGATGGTGGGCTGGACCCGAAGAAGGTCCTCACGCGCGGGGTCCGTTTTGGAACGCCGGACCTCGGAAGCTGGGGTCCGGAACGTTTCCCTGATGGACGCCTGAGAAGAGGATCGCTTCTCAGGTGGCGTGGGGGGAGGAGGAGGAGGAAGGGTGGCCCCTGGGGCAGGGGGGGGTGGGGGCCGCGGGGGAGGAGGAGTTGGAAGGGAGGGATTTGGGAGGCGGAGGCAGAGCCCCCTGACGGGCAGAGGAGGCGGAGGGGGGACAGGATAAAGGTGAGGATACAGCGGAAGGAGTGGACACAACTGAGGCAAACGAAGTGGCCAGTGACACGGGATGAAGGCGGTCATACTTCTTCCTGGCCTCAGAATAAGAGAGCCGATCCAAGGTTTTGATTTCTTGTAACTTTTTCTCCTTCTGATAGGCGGGGCAGTCTGGGGACCTAGGCGAGTGGACGCCAGGACAATTAGGGCACCGAGGTGGTGGGGTGCAAGTATGTTCCTCACGAAGAGGACGTCCACAGTCGCCACAAAGGGGCTCAGCCTCACACCGGGACGACATGTGCCCAAAACGCAAACACCTAAAACAGCGCATAGGAGGCGGGACGTAAGGTCGCACGTCGCACCGGTAGCACATCACCTTTACCTTCTCCAGGAGAACGTCCCCCTCGAGGGCGAGGATAAAGGCCCCGGTGTCGATGCGACGGTCTTTGGGGCCGCGCTGGACTCGCCGGACGAAATGCACGCCGCGGCGCTCCAGGTTGGCCCTGAGCTCCTCATCAGATTGTAGCAGGAGGTCACGATGAAAAATGACCCCCTGCGTCCTATTTAGTGCCAGATGTGGGACAATGGATACTGGGATGTCCCCTAGGCGGTCGCACGCCTGGAGCGCCGCCGACTGTGTGGCGGAGGTGGTCTTGATAAGGACGGACCCTGAACGCATCTTGCTGAGAGCCTCGATTTCCCCGAAGATGTCCTCGATGTGCTGAACAAAGAACATAGGCTTGGAGGTGGCGCATGTCCCCCTATCGGTTCGAGAACAGACCAAATAGCGGGGGAAGTACTTCGCCCCAAGCCTTGGCCCTCCTCCCAGGGAGTGGCCAAGGGGGAAAGGGCAGGAGAACCAGAACCAGAGACAGTACCTTTCCTTATGAAAGACTCGGCCGCAGAGCGACCTCATACGTGTTGACGTGTTATCTGCGAAACGTCCGCCCCGATACCACCCACTCCGACCAGGGGCTCTCCCCACGGGCGCCACCAAGCCTCAGCAAGGGCCACCTAGCAGGATGACCATTGCCGGGAGTCCTGATGCCCCAAGGAGACGGGCATCTACTCCTTGGCCGACGTGGGGAGGGTGCAGCTCAGGTATCGGCAGTACGATCCCTGTGTTGTCAGGGGGCTACAACCTAGAGGGTACATGACGACCCCACCACAACAGGCTGGCTACCGTGCTGGATTTCTGGTGCCATGGAGAGTCCATCATGGTCGTAGGTGCAGATGGGGACGCACTATGGGCGTAACTTGTACAACCCATCAGGCGTTTAGGCCCAATTTGAGGAATAGTGGGTATGGTTACAACGCCGTTACAATGCTGAGTACCAAGGTCTTAGTGCACTGAGGACCAGTGGTACACCACATAAGGCGTCCTTCCCCAAAAGGCTCGTAGTTCTGTAGAATTATGAAAAATGGAGGTCAAACTCCACGGGGGACCACCACATGGAAGGCCGAAACGGTTGAAACTCCTTTTAGTCGCCTCTTACGACAGGCAGGAATACCTCAGGCCTATTCTTACCCCGGACCGGCAGGGGGGTGCTCTCTGGTGTCTACGTCACCACATCGGCCGGAAGCAGCCGAGGGCCGTAGGCGGATGGCCGCCAGGCGATGATTAGTGGGTATTAAATTGTTTATGACACGATACCATAGCGCTGAAACTTCCGTGGGAAGGGCTGGGTCGTTGTTATTAGCCCAAGCTTGGTGCCAGATGACCGACGGTCGTCTGTCCTCCAATTTATGTGGTGTGGGCTGGCCTCGAAGGGCCTGGTAAAGGCGCTTCGACGTGTGCCCCTTGTCAGTGGCCACTGTTAGGACGTAACTTTGATTGAGGTAATAGTCCTTGACTGTCGTCATCCGGAACGGAATATGTGTCAAACATACTGGTGCATGAGCCGATCGTGGGCGATGACGGTCGAAAAGAACCGCTGTTGTCCCACCTGGGTCAGTTTCACGCAAAGTGGCGATACGGTGAACCAGCAGGGCCGCACATTTGCGGGGAAAGTCAATGAGTCCAAGGCCACCATCGACCTTTGACAGTGTACAAGTCTGCACATCAACTTTGAACAGTGCATACAGCCACAAGAGCCCACATACTGTTTGTGAGATGGCTCTGCCGGTTTGTTTCGGTAGCGTAAGGAGTTGTGCTACATACCATGTCCATGATAGGATGTAAGTATTAATCAGTTGGATTCGTTGATGGAGGTCGAGTCGTCGATCAGCGTGACTCACACAAAGTCCTCTGATGCGCGTGAGAAGCCGCCTCCATGTGAGTGTTAACATGCACTGCGGACAGGCAGTCACCTCAAGGCCCAAGATACGATGTTCCCCACAACTCGGTACCACGGGCGTTCGATGGTCAATGATTGTGGTCCTAGTGGGATCAGCACCGTTTTGTTGGAATTTAACATGGCACCGGATGTTTGTTCATAAACATTGAGAACTCTGCGAACTGAATCGATGTCCCTGGAGTTTGCGACAAACACACCAACATCATCCACGTATGCCACACTGCAGAAGGTAACGCCTGGGAGAGCAACACCATCGACCATCTGTCCGATGTCACGCAGCACGGGGTCCAGCGTTAAAGCGAACAAATACATTGACAAGGGACACCCTTGTCGAACTGATCGTCTGATGGGAATTGGTCGTGATCGGCAGCCGTTCACAACGATTGTGGAATTTGCTCCATCCAAGAAGTGCTGGATGATTCTTATGAAACGCTCCCCAAAACCCATCCGCGACATAACGGCCAGCAGGTAAGGGTGGGAGACCCTGTCAAAGGCACCAGCGAAATCTAGGGAAAGAATTGCAGCCGGGGTTCGAGTGTCGGCGGTGAATAAGACAGCATCTCGGTATATAGAAGCGGCGGTGAAGATGGTTCGATTCGCAACGCCACATGATTGAGTGGGGCAAAGTACCTTATTCATTACCTGTTTAAGACGAGAAGCCACGCTTCGTGCCACCAACTTGTAATCAGTGTTAAGAACGGTGATAGGACGCAGGTGTTTAGCTCGACAGTGACCTGTGACCTTTGGAATAAGGGCAATATGTCCAGCTAGAAATTCGGCGGGTAGTTCGCAACCAGCAAATATCTCCTCGCACATTTTCCAGAAGCGGTCTCCTAACAGGTCCCAAAATTGTTGGTAGAATTCATAAGGGAGACCGTTGGGGCCAGGTGATTTTTGTCCCAGACAGGCACGGACGACAGATGCGAGGTCAGTGTGTGTGAGTGGCTCGATTAAACAGTCGCGGTCTCAACGATCCAATGAAGTTGGGACCCCACCGTTACGTGCTCGTTGGGCGGCGACGTCTACCGCAACATCCTGGAAGAGGTGCGTATAATGGTCTGTTAGGTGTTTGGGAACTTCACGATGGTCTGTGAGGCGTGTACCATCGTCTGGTTTAAGGCGTAGAATGGTGTTCTTCTTTGCATGATTCCTTTCAGAGGCAAGGTGATAGATGGATGGCCTCTCGCCCTCAATCAGGGATGCGGAGCGGCATCTCACCACCATCCCCTCGGCCTTCTCCCGAGAGAAGCGAAGGATTGTTGCTTTAATTTTGTTGAGGCGCATGCGTAGCTGATCATACCTGTCAGCAGCAAGGGTTAGTGCGTCATTAATACATTGTTGATAGAAGTCTAATGTGCTACGCTTCCAGTGTGCGACTTCGCGACTATGTTGCTGGACAACACATCGCGGCCGTGGCTTCGCACAGTGGAGCCACCAAACCACAATGGTAGGGTACTTCGAAGCAGTAGCGATGCAATCCCGCCATGTTTTCGTGACAAGAGTGCGCAGTTTGGTCGTTGGGAGATGAAGTGTATTCATCTTCCAATAGGTGCCCCCCGGAACCGAGGTTGGACCCATGATATGCAAAGAGCAAGAGTATGCACAGTGGTCACTAAAGGCCACAGGAATGACTTGGACGGCACAAAGGGCAGGAATCAAATCAGCAGAGACATAAACACAGTCAATACGGCTTACCCCAGTGGGATATATGTCAGTTAATTGTGTGTAGGCGGGATGAAAGTGGCGCCACGTATCATTAAGGCTATGCCTGTGATTAGCTCCTGAAGGAGCATAGACGTTAATAATACGTACATCCCGAATGATACACGCAAGAATGCGACCATTGGGTAGTTTTGTAACATCGGATGGAGTGAACTCTGATCGGTTTAGCAAAGCAGTGCCCCGCCTGGCGTCAGGGTCGATGTTATATAGTGCCTCATAACCAACCAGGTCAGAGAGAAAGGGGGCACAAACCTCCTGGAGGAAAACCTCATCAAATGCACCAAGGCGCAGAAAGTCCTTCAGAGAGCGTAGTTCTAATGGGTTGGAGATGGAGTTGATATTTACTGTTAATAGGGAGAGGGCTCCCGGCTGACGGTCAATTGCAGGCATGAGAAAGCAACACAGAGGAAGTAACGTCAGATAAGGTCATGGTCGTATGTAAGCAGGTGTGTAAATATCGAAACTGTAACCCTGCTACATCACCCCAGATGTTAAAGACAAATACCAGGCAGCTCATGTGGGGTCGAGCCCACTCAATCACGCATTTCGTCGTCTTCGTCGCCAGCCCAGTTCAGTCTTCCCCCATCGGCGGGATAGTTCGAATCAGGCGGCGCAGACGGCTCAGTCGCATCGGTATGTGCGAGGGTGCGAGTGCGCTGCAGCGGCTGTTCGCTACCCTGTTCATTTTTACTCTTTGCGGGGACTGCTCTCCGTTCTCATGATGAATTAATGAGTGCTTCTAATTGCCGAGCAGTTTTCCGCATACCGTCCGAGCGGTCAGCTGAAACAGACCGTGTAACTGATGAGGCCCGAGATTCAGCCTCACTGCTGCTCTCAGGAGGGGGACGTATGACGCCCTCCTCCTCCGCCTGCTGTTCTTGGCTCGCTTTCTTGCGCCTATGACGACGCCGGGGGGACTTAGCGTCATCTGCCGGTGGGGATGGGGTAGGAAGAACTACCTCCATCTGTTTCACAGTGACATCACTGGCCACAGCAGGCGTACTAGTCGCCGCCGGCGGTACTGCCACTACGGGCGTCTGTTCCGGGACAATCTAAATAGGGCTGTCGACAGATGCACTAGGTACCGGTTTCACCTCTCCTGACGGACCCGAGGTCGATTCGTCAGTTCTCTCAGCGGTTCGGTGGGCAGCACCCGCCCTTATCTCGCTGAGAAGAGGCACAAAGTTGTCACCTTCAGCGCGTTCCCGCGGCAGTTGCACAGGGCGCCTGCGCGGGCATTCCACGCGTAGATGCTCCGTGGATTGACAGAGGGAGCATGTCTGTGGTTGCCCTATATAGGTAACCTGTACCCTTGTACTCGCAATATTTAAATATGACGGTATGTGCTGGCGGAGGTCCATACGAACACTACGGACTCCGCTGTTGCCCTGAAAACGGTAAGCACTGCCCCATTTTTCATTCGTGATGCTAAGCACCTTGCCAAACCGCGACAGGACACGGCCGATTACTTCATTGGGACACTCATGGGGTACGTTAAATACCCGCACAGTCCGTATCCCAAAGCCAGATGGCACTATATGCACTGTTCCGACTGTTCCATCGAAGTAGCGGAACGGATGTTCGCCCGTGAGTGCCAGGCCATACTTTTCGTATCTCTCTTGGTCGAGAAATTTCACGAATAACGAGAATAAGACAAAATCCAGTTGAAAGGTGTCGACGTCATTTTCCGGTACTTTCAGATCACCAAATATCCATTCCTGTATTTCAAAGGCCGTTGGCCGTCTCGCTGCTCTGTCGAATACGCATTGAATACTGTTCGACCGGTTCGACATATTCACCGCAAAAATACCAACACTGGAAAAACCACGACCACGACCACAAAACGCGACTCGCGACCCGCTACAGAGCACAATGGACCGCTCCGACCGCGAGGTGCTTCTTAGCCAAAAGGCCGAGAAGCGATAAGGAAAAACCGCAGTTGAAGGGCCTAAATGCTTGCAGCGTGTGCGCTCCACTTGTGGGAGTGACATACGGTGGTACGGGCCGATATGGCAACAGGCGACCGTCGAAAACGTCGCAAAAGCATGTGCCGGAAGAAACGACAATTTACGAGAGCACTCGTGAAAAGCCTAGCACTGCCCTGCACTGCGAGAAGTAAACTGCGTCTTCGATTTGAACGGCGCTAGCTCCCAGGGCTGTGGAGAAGCCGTGAGGCCGCCCCACAGCAGCGGCAGGCCGGCGCGAGCTACACCTACCTTTTAGAGAGCTTACATCGTCAACCGCCTACTGCGTGCGTTTGCGTGTGTACACACATATTCTGCGTGCGTGCGACAACGACGACGTCGTTCTCGAGGAGCCGAGGTTGTGCTGCAAAAAAATTAATTAGAAGTATCTATCGCCGGACCATATGAGACGACCACGAGACATCCCAGTGCACTGTTCTGTGCCCGCATAAGTTATCAGCCTCGTGTAATGCGGCTGCAAGAGGGGTCCACCTAAACGGAGAAAAAATGTCCTAACCATAGTCTTAAATTAATAGAAAAAAGTGTAGTATCAGTTCTTATATAAAAAAAAGAAAAATGGTGCTGTCACTCACGGCACAACCGCGCCGCTGATTGACACACCAAAGGCCGCGTGATCGGCGGATGCACCGGACCGTCACAGACGTACACGCGCATTCTTTCTCCCCTGCCGAGGGTTACGTCGAGGGGCCTCAGTCACTCCGTTCCCGCTCAGGCAGGGAGTGCTCGTAACAGAAAAGCCTCTTATACAGATCACGAGTGGCACACAGTCACCCCCTGGAGAGACAAACGCCGTGCTGCAGAACGCAGACCATCGCCTCGGGATCGTCGGCGCATCATATTGCCCAGTCCGCGTAACAGCGGTCCGGCGCGAGCCAACGCGGCCGGGCGGCCGGCGCGAGCTACACCTCGTGTGCCTCGCGCCGGCGGCAGGGCGCGGGCGACCGCCGGGCCATCTGTTGGCGGCGCGGCTATCGACAGCTGCGGTACGCCCGACCCGAGCGCCAGACCGGCGCGGCCTACACCGATCACCGCTGCGACCACTGCGCCACCTGCTAGCGATCGTCGGCCACCCAGTTCGCGTAACGGCGGCCCGGCGCGAGCCAATGGGTCCAGGCGGCACGCGAGCTACACCGCGTGTGTCTTGCGCCGGCAGTGGGGTGCTAGTAGTGATGGGCTAAACTGCGATTTTCCGATATCAGTGATTTCTGTGAATGCTACTTTTCAGTATCTGTTATTCTTAACTGTGATTTGTCGCAGTTAAGGAACATAGGTCGTGTATCCCTCCGCCACTGCTATTTCTGCGATTTCTGCTACTTCTGTGATTTCTGTGATTTCTGTGACTCCTGCGATTTCCCACCGTATGAAAAAATTACGTCTGTCCACACAGAAAATTGCATCTCAACAAACCTGTCATTGGTAAGTATGTTTTACGTTTGTTCTTCCGTTGGCTTTAATTTTGTATTGAAGAAACAAATGTGAAAATATTAATAGTGTAATTAATATGTAAGTAGCCATACAGTAGTGCAATAGTTCGTGTTTATAAAATGAATTCTAACATTTTTATGTTCACAGGTACGCGAACTACATTTCAGTCACTCAGTAAAGTGATAACTCAAAATATCATTGTCAACAGATCTGGAGAAATTGTCACTGCGTCTTTAGGCCGCTTTCGTCAGACGAGAGGTTAGTTTCTAAGTGTTTCGATGGACTTAATTACTTCAGTGAGATCGTTCTTGCAAATGTGAAATCTACCCCATTGAGTGGCTTTCGTTAGAGCAAATTTTAGCAATCTACTCTGTCAATTATATTGCTTGTAATTAGTGACAGAAAAAATTGTTTAATAATCCTTGTGATTTTGCAGACACAGTTCCGACTGATTACTGGTTGCTGTACGTATCTATCCATATCAAGGCTGTTGAGAGAGACTCGTGAAGATTCAAGACAGCTCTTAGAAGATGTTGCAATTTAAAAGTGACAATTGTGAAATAAGTGTGCAGATGAGTGATTAAACTGTGTTTTATTGAAGTTGTGCGATTTTAAAGGAATAATAAATCTTAAATACAGTGAGTGAATAATGAAAATCTCGTTTTCCACATGTTTAAGCCGTCCTATACCCGTAATTTTCCGCCACTTATTTATTGGTAAACACTAGTTGGAGAGTGACATGACGCCCCCCCCCCCTCCCTTTCTCCACAATCTTGGTGTGACACTGACCTGTAACATATCCCAAAGTCTACAATATGCATTTTGAGGCTGTTGACATGAAAGTGGGAAGTACAGATCTTCTCTTTAAATCAGGAATAGCTTATGTGCATTACTTGAAAGTAACACAGCTTGAAAGTAACACAGGAAAAGCTTACTTATGTCGGTGGTAGTAGTGTCGGCAAAAAGTTCTTGTGTGTGAAGTTGCCCTGTAGAACACCAGGTGTAAAACTTTTCTCCCGAGTCTTGAACTGTGTCGGAACAAAAGTGAGGCATTCATATGACTGTTTTCATTTCTCTACACTTATACAGATGTCCGAGTTCTGCTGTGTTAACATTGCAAACTTCTGTAGGCATGTGGAGTATTAACCAAAACTGTCATATTGGAAGCAGAATCAAACATTTGTTACGTTACTTGATATTTTCAGGAGAAAAAGGCAATGTTGCTTCTTATTAATATAATACATTCAGAGTCACAGCAGTATTTGACCAACCATAACTGATGCTGAATGTCCATGTCGTCATATAATATGAAGGGCTTATTTCAATAGTGGTAGAAGTCCATTACCTCCACTTTTCTGTCTATAATGCTTCTGAAATTAGTGATCCAAACAAACATAAATAAAGGTTCATCTCTAGTAAGAAGCCATATGCTTGAATATTTCTGGTATCTCAACTGCAGATTTCATTTTAGGACTCTGTATCTCAAAATGAACAAAACTGGACTTGTACCACTAATGAAATAAGCCCTTCATATGCACACACAGCACACCGATCTCGTGAGGTACAAGGCTCTCATAGCGAAGTACGTACGTCGGTCAACAGATGGCACTAGGAAAAGTATGTTAACTGCGCTTTTCAGTTGCTACTTGCGACTCTTAGTTGCGACTTGTCACTGAAATCGCAGAAAGCAGTGCTTAATTCGACCAATAGATGGCTCACGTCTTTGAATGTGAAATACTACTTGCGACTGCTAACTGTGACTGAAATCGCAGTTAGATTCTGTAAAGTTGCTACTGTGATATCTGTGACTTCTCAGTCACTGTGATTTCTAACAGATACGCGATTTCCTGCCCACCACTAGGTGCTAGCGACTGCCGTGCACATCTGTTGGTGGCGCGGCGACCAACAGCCGCGGTGCGCCCGACCCAAGCGCCACGTCGGCGCAAGCTACCTGGGGTCGTGGGGCCGGCTAGCACCACCTAGACTACAGGCCTGCGCGCACACTTGTGACGTCACATACTGATGGCCAGGTCGGTATCGGAAAGCTCCTGTTAATCACTCTGGAGCTATAGGAAGTTTAGAGTTTTAGAGCTGAGACCGCATTGGGATTCTCGTGCTTTCCTCTTCTATGTTTCCTTGTAATGAAAGTATGTAAATTTATATCACTGCGTGAAATGACTGAACAAAACTGCCTTATGTTATTTCAAGATGTAAAATTATTTTGACGATTTGCCTCAAATACGCGTTTCTAGGCTTCAATACAAACTGTAATTTCAAATTCTGTCTTTTACCTTATGAGCTACGTTTTCTTGCAGTAAAAAATTGGCAATATGCAATAACTAGCAGACGTTTTCGGTTTTAAATAAAGCAGCTGGAGCTCCTACAGAATTTAAGAATTTGTTTCCCTGGTTATTTTCGTGATTTTTCCTCTCCACTTCAAAATTGGCTGACCTCACACGAAACTCAGGTCATTCCAGGAAATGGAGCACCTCCTGACATAATGTTTAATAAATCAAAAAACCCGAAAAATATTTCATTTTCCGGTTTCTCCATAACTTTAGAACCTTAAACACGAAAAGATTGTTTCTCCTATATCCTTGACTGAAATTCGTGTCACAGAGTGCTGTTGATTTAATCACAATGCACTTATATCGAAATCCTGCTTTCTATACTGGTTAATCTGTCGAACACTGAATTCATTAAAGCAATTTTCTATGGTAGTTTACTCAAAATGAAATTATTTCCGAATAGCCATATATGTAAAACTGAACAAAATCATTCTGTTGCTCTTCCAAATAAAAGTACTGGAAACTCAATAATCTGGTAGGAATGATAAGGAATACTAAACATTTTCGAGCCACACTAATTAATATAACTATTCTGTGTGACAATAGTTGCTTCCTATTAACCTTGCAGCAATGGTCCAGAATTAAGAAACAAATTATTCTGGTACATGATATGTAACTACTTTTAAAAACAATTGGCAAATGTGGTGCAATGGAAACAAATAACACACTATACATTTTTTGTCAGTTACTTACCCCTGAATGATGCATAGACACAAATTCCTGTCTGGGAATAGCTGCAGTCCAGCTATTTCTGAACTTCACACTTGTATCCCACACTTTCATGCCTTTTTGGGATTTATAATTTCCCTGGCAAAAGCGAACGCAACACTTGTATCCCATACTCCGAAGAACTGTAGGCGAATATTGTATGAAATATATATATATCACTTTCACGTGGCACACGCTTTCAACACAACATACACGGCAACAGGACTGCCGACTACAGATAAGATGGCCAACAGTGTGACGTCACGTCCCAATATGGCCGCTGTGCGTAGGTCTTGTATCTAGAAGGCTTTGTGCCGGCGCGAGCTGCACCGACCCCCACTGCTACCGCTGCGCCACCTGTCAGCGACGCGGCGACCGAAAGCAGCACTGAGCGACCCGCGCTAGATGGCAGCACGGCACCACCATCGACGCAGACGACGGAGCGGCGCGCGACGCAGCGGCGCGACGTGGGTGGAGGGACTGCAGCTGCATCTCCGAGACCGGGCAGCAATAAAGGTCGGGACACGCACGTCCGGGCCGAGCGTCGGACGAGTGACGGCCGTGCTCCGGTCCGTTCCTGCAGGGGCCACACACGACCGGGCCACGTCCGTGTCTTTGTTGTTCGTTGTAGTGATTCGGACGCGGTGATCTGTGTTTCTGTTTGTGAAAGCAGTAAAACATGTTCACTAATTTTAGTAATAGTGAATTAGGACTTAATAGCACTTGCTTTAGACGAAGAGGAAAAAGAAAGAAGGCAAGCAGGAAGAAGAAAATTATGGATCCACAGTGTCTGGAAAACAAGACTAGTACAGGGAGAGTTTCGAACATTATTTTCTCATTTCATAGATGAGACTATGTTATATGAGTATTTTAGGATGACGCAGTACACCTGTGACCTTTTAAAGAAACTAGAACCAAGACTGAGGGAAAAACGACCCTTTCTGGAGAATATCAGTTTCACCCAAAGAACGACTGGCTGTTTTTTTTTTTTAAGGTAGGTTAAAGAAAAGTACACAGAACACAAATAAATAAGAAGTTTTAAGGACAGCATTTTTATTTCATTCTTCTTCTTCTTCTTCCGTGTCCGGATGCACCAATTATATCTTCCCTTCCCAGTAATTAGCAACGTAGATTGCTTTGTCATTGACTTTCAAAATATCATCTTTAGTGCATGTCAGACATGTCTGGGCAGATCAGTAGGTGGTCCAAGTCCTGTATTGCTCCGCATTCACACCTATCGCTATCACTGTAACCCCATTTAAATAGGTTTGATTTGCACCCAGTTACTCCAGTGCGCAGCCGGTTTAATGACCTCCAAGTTGTAAAAGGTAGTTGAAATCCTGCAGATCCCTCCTCAAGTAGTTCCATTGTGGAGTGTGGCACCATTATTTCATTACTTTAGTAATTGAAAGATAAATACCTAAGTTAGTAAATAATACAGTTCAATTTTTACTACCCTAAGAAAAACAAATGAGGACTATTCAGTGAATTAGTTTCTGAAGCTGATGAGGATGCAGGGGAACTTTGAGGATGAAGGCTTTGGTTATTTATACACGAATTGTGGGAATCCCTTTGCAGATCCAAAAGCTGCTGTGTACGTCCTGTTGAATAGTTTTCCACAGGTGAAGGATATGGTGTTGAAAGATTTTGCTGAGGAATTGGAGGATGATGGATTGAATTGATGGACTGATACGTCGTTCATGAGTTGCTTCAGTTCAAAGTCTTGTACAACCGAAAAAATCCTACTTTTAGCTTTATGAAAAAGTAGTGGATGCAACGATTTTAGGGCTGGTGCTATACCAGCCAAAAAAGCATCAACTGGGTTTTTTATTTCTGTTTTTCAGCTTTTTTTCTGCCAAAATGTACGTGACGAGCTTCATGCAGATTCTTGTGTTTGAAACTCATGCTGAAATTTTCGTTTCAGTGGTGGTTTCATAAACGTGTTCTTATTTGAAGCGATGGACGAATGAGCTGAGGACGTCTGGGAATGCCGAGTGTGCTCTATCAAATTCTGTTTCACTACCCTGGGTTTTAGTGATCG
The DNA here is from genome assembly GCF_023864345.2 of Schistocerca serialis cubense. Lineage (NCBI taxonomy): Eukaryota > Metazoa > Arthropoda > Insecta > Orthoptera > Acrididae > Schistocerca > Schistocerca serialis. The sequence continues at coordinate 63,803 of NW_026047539.1, read as the reverse complement.
ATTCTTCATCTGCAATGTCTTCTTGTGAAGACTTTTTCGTTTTCAACAATAGACTGCTCCTCTTGGGAATCTGTATTTGATTCTTGTTTATGCTCATTATTGTCTTGCGTGTAAGGAACATTAGAAACTATTTCTCGTTCTACCATGTAAGGTAGAAGGAACTTTAAGAGATCTTCATACTTACATTTATGTTGATGGATAGCAGCTTGTCCTGAAACAGGTATCCTTTTCTGCAGGATCTTCCTTAGTTGGTCACAAACAGATGCCTATTTTTTTGCATTCCTCTATTCCACCTGTAGCAAAGGTATTTAAAATCACATTTATACTACAAGGTTTAAACTGCTGCAAATATTTTATAGATTATACAGTACTTCTCATCCCATACAGTTATAATTTTTTCAGGTTCCTTGCTACAGGAGATTCCTTTAAAACTATTTCCTTCAGCTACAGGTTGGGAAAATCCACAGTTGGAGCTATCGTCCATGACACCTCTAGAGCAGTTATCGATTTATTGTTAGAAGAGGTGACGCCTGTGCTGAATGAAGAAAAATGGAATGCTATAGCTGAGGAGTTTTGGACAAAATGTCAGTTTCCAAACTGCATTGGATCTTTGGAGCCTGTATTGTTACGTGCTTTCCATCTAAACATCTCAGGAAGTCCCTATTGGAATTACAAAAAAACATATTCCACTGTGCTTCTTGCTCTGGTTGGCCCATGTGTAATATTATTGCAATAGACATAGGAGCATACGGAAAAAAACTCTGATGGAGGCATTCTAGTAAATTAAAACCTTGGAAAGTCACTGGAAAACAATACGCTTAGCATCCCAAAGAGTACAACTTTACCCGGAACTGATGTTAAACTTCTAATGGTAATTGTAGGCGATGAAGCTTTTCCTCTCAAAACATACTTGACACGACCATATCCTGGCAGGAACTTAACAAATGACAAGGTTATATTTATCGTTTGTGTCGGGCAAGAAGAATATCCGAAAATTCATTTGGTATATTGCAACAGAAATTTCGAATATTTAGAAGAATCCTTCAGGGAGATACTAATAACCTTACAATGATTGTGACGGCTGCATGTGTACTGTACAACTTAATTCGAAAAATGGAAGGTTATAGGGTGCCGGAACTGAGGATGAATCAAAAGGAAACTATTGAGGGATCCGGAAGATCATGAGATCTTCGAAAGCTACCTCGAATTCGTGGAAGATCAACAGATTCTGCATTTGCTGTACGAGAACTCAAAAAATTCCTGAATTCTCCACAAGGGACTGTGGAATGGCAAGAACATGTCGCCTTGGCGATATAACGATGACATAAACCAAACACTTGTTTGTAAAATAAAAAGTAAATAAATATCTTTTGGATATTGAAACTTGTATAGTTTCTATCTTACCTTTGGCTTGTAGATCTGTTGCAACTGTCTTCCAAACACTGTCTTTGTACTCGATATTCCTGTAGTTTTTACTTCCCTGATTGTAAAGAACAGGAAACTTACGAACTTCTCCTATTAGTCGTTCCACATCCATGTTTTGTACACAGAACAGTCTTGCGCAGTTGCACAGCTCACAAGACAATTCCACCATCAGGCCGTGTCCGTCTTGTGAAAAATTAAACACGGCGAATCACGCCCGGTCAAGTGGGGCCCGCTACATTTGTTTTAGTGATGTATTTCGTTGTCCGGGTGACGGCCGATACTCTGATGTGTCTCAGCACGGACACGGTCTGGACATGTGTGTCCCGACCTTAAGAGGGGACGGCGACCTCGAACAAACCGACCCCGTCCCAGTCCCAATCTTCCATCGCAGAACGTCCGTCCACCACCGAACCTGACAGCCCCTCCTGTACCCTCCCAACAGGGCGCAACCGAGGCAGCTGCGGCCGACGCATAGCTAACGGAGAGGCAGCGGCGCTGGCTGGCGGCCCTGGAGAGCGTCCACGACCAGCCGTGGGACACATTCGACGGGATCATCGAGGACTTCATCTCCGAGATCGCCGAGACGAAGCCGCCATGCCAGGCGGTCGGAGGTCGACAGGACGGCAACCAGCAGCAGCACACCGCGGCCAGGGCCGCGCCGGCGCTGCTGCCAATCCCCCTCCCCCTGGCCCTACACGCGGCCGCGGTGGGCGGCGCGGTGGACGTGGCGCACAGCGTGCGGCGGCCGCCGAGCGTCGGTACGATGCGAATGCAGCGTCTGAAATTCAGAAACGGTACCGCGCGGACCGGCGCAAGGCGATGCAGCGCGTCCTTGGCGAGATGTAGCCGTACTGCCAAATCTATGGCAACGTGCCCACGGAGCACTTCAGAAAAATCTATACTACAACCGACTTTCCTGTTACAGATGCACCAGCCGCTGTCCAGGACTTCGCCGCCACCACGACTCCTGATGTCAGCGCGGAGCTCCTGACGACTATCCCCGCCACAGAGGTGCAACAGCGGCTCCAGAACGCGAGCAATACTGCTCCTGTGGCAGACGAAGTCACCTACTCGCACTAGCGGCGTGAGGATCCTGGATGTCATGTGCTAGATGAGATGATCTCGCACTGCTGGGAAGAGCGGAGGACTCCAGTGCAGTGGAAAGTATCAACTACCGTCCTCATCCACAAGAAAGGGGACGTCTCGGACGTGACGAATTGGCGGCGTCTAGCATTGAGCTCCACCATCTCTACGCTCTTTGCTGCAATCGTTGTGGATCGCATAACCCTCTGGGCAGAGTGTCTGAGCCTGCTCTCCCCAGAACAGAAGGGTTTCCGCACGTTCAAAGGCTGCTATGAGCACAACTTCATTTACAGATGGCAATTGATGATGCAAGACGCAGGGGACGCCAAGCTTGCTTTTCTTGGCTTGATCTAGCGAATGCTTTCGGATCAGAGCCTCACGCTCACCTCCTCGGAGTACTGAGCAGGATGGGACTACCAGAGCAATTGCATCTAATTGTCGACATGTACAATGGTTGCTCCACCCGCGTCTGTACATCTGACGGGCTAACGGCGGAGATAGAGATTCAGGCTGGGGTCAAGCAGGGCTGTCCACTGTCGCCCATCATCTTTAACCTCGCGCTCGAGCCGGTACTTCGCGCCGCAACCGCGCTCAGAAATGAGTGTGGTATTCCGCTTAGCGGCGTCAGTGTGAGTGCACTGGCGTATGCGGACGATATCGTGCTTCTAGCGCAGGAACAGAGGCGATGCAGACGCTCCTCAATGTTGTGGGTGAGGCGGCGACGTGGGCCGGGCTTACCTTCAAGCCGTCGAAGTGTGCCACGCTTCACATCCGCCATCGCGAGACATTGGGCTCTGTATTCGCCCTGCAAGGGGGAGAACCAGCCGTGCTCGGTGAGGGTGACGCCTACCTCCATCTTGACGTCCCTACGGGGTACAAAGTCTCGCACATGCCAACGGATGCGATCGCGGCAATTCGACGCGACTTGCAGCTCCTGGACGCTTCCCTGCTGGCTCCCTGGCAGAAGATTGACGCTGTGCGTGTCTTCCTCCTCCCTAGGCTTGACTTTGTCATGCGGGGCGGAGCGGTACGCAAGGGGCCGCTATCTGCACTCGACAAGGCAGTGAAAGCGGCTGTCAAATCATGGCTCTTCCTTCCACAGCGTGTGTCCACTGAACAGCTGTACCTCGCGCTGAGAGAGGGAAGATGTGGCTTGACGCCGCTCGCGGACGCTGCGGACATCTCGACGATCGTCCACGGCTTCCGCATGCTGCACTGCGACGACGCCACCGTCCGCGACATCGCCTGGGCCACACTATGTACGGCTGCCCGCCGCCGACTTGGGAGGAAGCCGAATCGGGCCGACTTGGTCACCTACCTTAGCGGCAGCGTCGAGGGTCACCTCGCACGAGACGGAGGCGACATCCAGTCGCTGTGGACACATGTCAGGAACGCCACAAGGCGCATAGCGCCGCGTGGTGTCACCTAGTGCTGGAGTAATCAGCTTTCTGAGTTGCAGGTGGAGGTCTGCGGCCGGCCCGCCATCGCGGCCGACCCACCACTGCCGATGTCTTCCTCTCCTCCCCTAACCTCCTTTGTCGCATAGCGGTGGACGTCCTCGACCCTATTGGCAGTGACCATCTCCCTGTCCTCCTCACCGTGTCAGACGGTAGTCGCCCCCATCCTGATCCTCACATCCACGCTCCCCCGAAATATGTCCATGATTATTCCTGTGTCGACTGGAATTCCTACTGGGATACCCTCTCTACCCAGGTCGATAGCGAACCCATCGCCTAAAACCACCTTGATGATCTTACCCATGCCACCTCCTTTCTCCAGCAGACCTTGGCTGAGGCCATGGAGGCTCACATCCCTACTGTAGCCATCCACCCGCACCATCCCACTTTACCCCCACAGGTCGTCCTACTCCCCTGTGAATCCTGCCGTCTCTACCGTGCCTTTCTTCACATGTGTGACCGTGACATACGACGCCACCGGCAACTAGTTATTTTTATTTATTTTTTTAAGATTATCGTCAGGATTTTTTTGGCGTGTAGGCGGACCCTCTTTACACGAGACTGATAACTTATGGGGGCATGGAACAGTGCCCCTGTCATGCCTCGTGAGCGTCTGATATGGTCCAGCCATAGATACTTTTAATTTTTTTGGGCACGGCCTTAGCTCCTCGCAAACGTCGTCGTCGCCACCGCCACCGCATGCAGAATACATGTGTGTGTGTGTACACACACACACACACACACACACACACACACACACACACACACACACACACGGCGGTGAACGATACCAGTTCCCGGCTAGGTGTACCTAGCGGCGGCGTGGCACTGCTGTGCAGCTGCTGGAGCCAGCGTCGTTCAAATCACTCCTAGCTGGCGTAGAAGCAACACTGTTTCTATGCCGGGCATTGTTTCCTTGTGCGTTCGTTGGTGTGGTTTTTGTTCGTTTTGTTGTTATAATAGTGTTGACAAAATGTCGTTGGTAAACAGTGTTCAATGAGTTTTCGACTGCGACACGCTTGGGCCGATGGTGTTTGAAATCCACGAGTGGTTATTCGAGGATCTGAAAATTCCGGAAGTCGACATTGATATATATCAACTTGATTTTCTGTTGTATTCTCTGTTTGTAAAATTGGTGAATGCGGAGAAGTACGAAAAATTCGAACAAGAACATGCCGGAGAGCATAGATTCCGTCACAATGACGCCAGTGTCAGTAAAGCACACGTGGGGCCATCATCAGGATATGGTGTACGGAAAGTAAGGGTATTCAACGTACGACCGGAATGTCCGAACGAGGTCACCTCGCGAGTTTTATCAGCATATGGGACGGTATTCTCTCTGACAAATGAGAAATGGTCCAGTATATATAGTTATCAGGTCAATAGTTGAGTGAGGAGTGTTCGCATGGACCTGAGAAAGCTTGTGCCCTCCTATATAAACATCGCAGGACTGCAGGGGTACGCGCGCAAATATCGTACGTCGGACAGCCTCCGACGTGTTCGATTTGTCAGTCCACGGAACATCTGAGACTGAAGTGTCCACGTAGGCGACCTGTGCAACTCCCTCGCGAGAATTTGGTCGATGGTAGCGGACAGTTCATACGCCTGTTAGTGAAGTTGTGCAGTGAACTGCACCTCCGCTCCCTCCACCACCTGCGATGCGTGAGGAAGTGCATGTAGAAGACTTGCCAGACAGTGAGAATGTTGAGCAGGAAGCGGCCGCAACCACAACGTCTGGAGCGGCTGACAAAAAGGTAGCTCCCGTAACTGAACCTGTCCACACGAGGGAGATTAATACGGAAACGGTCGAGTACATGGATATTAGACTCACACCACAGCAGGTTTTCGAAGATCAGGCAGTCGAACAGCAAAAGAAACGGAAATGCAGACACGGTGGTGGGGCGTTGACGAACTGCTGTAGTAGAGGGTGAAGTGCGCGGTAAGGGGGTGCTTCCTGCGGAAGTGCGCTGCAGTGCGATGTGCTTATATAACAACCACACAACTCTTATACATGGCCTACGATCTTCGAATCAATTTACCTTACTTCTTGAAAGAATATCCTGTACCACTTGATTACGTCGTTTTCAAGCACCTATACTTCAGTTTAGGTGTCAAAAAATGGTTCAAATGGCTCTGAGCCCTATGGGACTCAATTGCTGTGGTCATAAGTCCCCTAGAACTTACAAGGGAACCTACCCATCGCACCCCCCTCAGATTTAGTTATAAGTTGGCACAGTGGATAGGCCTTAAAAAACTGAACACAGCTCACTCGAGAGAACAGGAAGAAGTTGTGTGGAACAATGAAAAAAATAAGCAAAATATACAAACTGAGTAGTCCATGCACAAGATATGCAACATTAAGTACGATGTGGGCTCAGTTGCGCCGTGGACTCATGGTTAGCGAGAGCAGCTGCGGAACGAAAGGTCCTCGCTTCAAGTCTTCCCATGAGTGAAAATTTTGCCTTCTTTATTTGCGCAAAGTTATGATCTGTCCGTTCGTTCACTGACGTCTCTGTTCACTGTAATAAGTTTAGTGTCCGTATTTTGCGACCGCACCGCAAAACCGTGCGATTAGTAGAAGAAAGGACGTGCGTCTCCAATGGGAACCGAAAACATTTGATCACAAGGTCGAAGGTCAACCAGTTCCTCAAAAGGAAAACACCTCTGGTATATTCTATACGACACTGGTGACGGCATGTGCGTCACATGATAGGAATATGTTGTCGACCCACCTAACTTGTACACTTGGCGAATGGGTGAAAAGATTCTTCTACCTTGCCCGATTTAGGTTTTCTTGTGGATGTGATAATCCCAAAAAAGTGATGAAAATATAAGAGTTTGTCACATAAACTGCAACAAATAAATGCAACAGTTTCACAGTCGCACAGTTTTCCCTGTGCTCTGTCAAAACATATGTTTTTAACGTTTTCAAATTATTCCGCGTGTAGACCGTCAAATCCTGCATATGTCCAAGCAAATCTGAACATGAACAGGAATTTTGGAGAGCGAAGTTGATTATGTGTGACTACCTGAACTTTGATACTTGTCTCAAAATAAAAAATTAAACTTCTCACTCGAGGGAAGATTTGAACCAAGGACCTTTCGTTCAGCAGCTGCTCACGCTAACCACGGGACCACGGCGCTACTAAGCCAAGAGTATACTTGATGTTGCTTATCTTGCGCATGGACAACTCAGTTTGTATATTTTGCTTATTTTTTCATAGTTCCACACAACTACTTCCTGTTTTCTCGATTGATCTGTGATCAGTTTCTCAAGGCCTATCCACTGTGCCAGCTTATAACTAAATCTGACGGGGGTGCGATGGGGAGGTTCCCTTGTTAGAACTACTTAAACCTAACTCACCTAAGGACAACACACACACATCCATGTCCGAGGAAGGATTCGAACCTGCGACCGTAGCGGTCGTGCGGTTCCAGACAGTAGCGCCTTTAACCGCTCGGCCACTCCGGCCGGCAATTTAAACGTCAGCCAAGTATAGACAGACTGGTGCATTTTCAGTCTGAACAGTAAATATAAATACAATTACACGATTTCACAAGGTCTTGTCTTTAACAACTTTTATATGTAATGGCGCATACGACGTTATTTTCTTTCAAGAAGTGTCGATGCCAGTCCTTAACAGTAGTCCTGGTTATGAGGTTTTATATCGATCAGGAAACCAAGTGTCACTGCGATCATGCACAAATCCGATTTGGAAGCAACACACATTCAACTCCTACCTAACTGATGTGCTATCGCGTGTGTAATCCAAAGGATACAATTTATCAACATGTAAACTCCCTCTGTCACCTTCAACCGACGTGTCAGGACACTGTTTTTCAACGAGGAAGTCACCCCCCTTTTAGCAACAAATCGCCCCACAGTCATTAGTGTAGACTGTGTGACAGCAGATGTGGACCAAATACCGGCACCTTACCGATGTCCCGAGCTTAAGCATCTTATTAATAAGACAGACTTGATAGACACGTGGGGTCATTTTAACCTCGATATGACGCAGTACACACACACACACACACACACACACACACACACACACACACACACACACACACACACTATATATATATATATATATATATATATATATATATATAGTACCGGCGCTAGCCGTATTGATCGAATTTATGTTTCTCGCCAACTGACCCAAAACTTGCTCGGCGTTCAAGTTCTTCCTGTCGCCTTCAGCGATCAGTGTGCTTACCTGTGTACTGTGCGCCTACAGAGTTATGATAGGGCGGCGGCCCCTTCCCATTATTGGAAACTAAACACCACCCACCTAGGCGTTGCCAACCTCCACACGGACATCCTTTTTGTGTGGCGGCAGTGTCTTCAAAGGTAAATCACTACCCTTCGACTCCAGCCTGATGGGTCGCGGTAGCAAAGCCGAGCTACTAACAGCTGTCAAAAGGTACTGTATGGAGGCTGCCTATTGGAAGAGAAAGACACTGGACTTAACAGTGCCTCATGGATGCATTCGTAGCTCCTATTCAAGATTACGCTCACCTCCATTTGGGGCTTAACAAAATCAAAAACCACATCTCGCATCTCCACCGTGAACCGGCGAAAGGACTGTTGACACGTCGCCCCCACAAGTCTATTAAATGATGAAGATGCCTCGGTATACATTTCACTAGTCGAATGGCGAAACAAAACCGCGTGGAGTGTGTGCTGACAGAAACTGGAGTCGAACTCACTGAAAGAGCTGATATTGACACGCACCTTCCCGACTATTTTACCTCGACCTTCAGTACCCTCGACGATGACCGAGCGGCCACGAGCGACCTGTTGCACGATCTTCACAGTAGCCTCGATGACTCGGACATGACCTCTGTTTTAAAATCGGGTCCCAATGGAAAGCCACCGCGACCCGATGGAATTCCAGTTGAATTTTATGTAAAATTATGGGACATTTTTGTTGAACATTTTACTGAACCAGTTAGTGAAATAGTGGGTGTGATGTAGGGTTTACCCAGTTCGTTTTTAAAAGGTCGAGTAGTTTTAATTCCCAAGGTGCAAGGTAGGCGTCGAGCACAAGACCCGACACCAATAACATTGTTAAACGCCAGCTACAAGCTCGTGGCGCGGTGTGTGGCTTTCAAACTAAGAGCAATCGTGAACAAAGTGATCAGCCCCTACCAGCCGTGAGGAGTTGCTCGAAGGACCACATTCAACATAGCATCGGCTTACAGAGACATCGTTACCGACGTGGCAGTGCCCAGACTTCGGATTGGAATACTCTCGGTCAACTACGCTAGTGCCTTTGACCGCAATATTCACGTGTACATCTTTCGCGTCGTGGAAAGAATGGCATTTGGACTACATTTTACCAATGTAGTCAGGAATATACCCACGGATTCCAGTTCTGTGGTGGCAATAAATGGAGACTGTACCCCTCCTATCCCGATACATCGCTCTGTACGTCAGGGATACCCGTTATCCATGTTCTTTGTGCTGGCTATGGACCCGCTAGTGAGGGCCTTAGGAAATGCAATCAGTGGAGTACCTCTTCACATCACCACTCTCCGCTACGTCGCCTACGTAGACGACGTCTGCGTATTTCTGGCTGACACGAGACACACAGAATCCACACGCCAAGTGTTGAATGTCTATGAACGTGCATCTGGAGATGCAATTAAACATAAAACTGTCCTGCTTCCACTCAGTCTGCACCTTCCTGATGACTAACGCCGGTGGTACAAGATCTTTCAGGAGCACAAATTGCTGGGACTGCAGGTGTGTGCCTGCCCTCAGAAAATGCGAACACTCACGTGGAGACGACTCCTCAACACCGTCAGAGGTTTGTGCTGTTGCCACGCGCGGCGCGGCGCCTAGCTGCTGACTGCCCTGAAACTTCTGGGTAATTCGATTATGAAAGCAGTGTACTGGATGCTGTGGCGACACTCCACCTTCAAAGAGCGAACCACCACCTGCGTCCTCGATCAATCACTTGGGGGACTGGGATTGATCGACTTCCAGCGGAAGTTCACGGCGCTCCTCATCCACCCAACAGCGACGCTGCAGACCGAACATCTGAACGGGACAACAGCAGCCATATTGGATCGATACCAGCCTCTGTCACAATGCGCTCCAATTTCAATAGTGGGCATCCCTTCATAATGTCCTACGTCAGGGAATTTTATCTCGCACGCATTTATGTCCTGGAGGCGGCTACAGATCGGAATACGTCGGCTCGACGGATCTATGAAGCTCTCCTAGAGTGTCCACAAGGGCACAAATTGGAAATACGGATGCCAACGGTCGTCTGGAAGCAGGTGTGTGTTAATACTAACAACTCATTCCTGCCATCGGACATCAGTTTGCTGTGGTGAAGAGTCGTCAATGACACCATTCTGACTGAGAAACGACTAGCAGACATCCACCTCAGCCAGACGAACAAATGCCGCCAGTGTGGAGATGCAGACACCAGAGACCACTGGATACAGTGCCGCTATGTGTGTGGAGAGTATGGGAGTTAAGCCGATTGATGTTGGGACTCATCAACCAGACTGCACCTTCCAGTGTGACACCAATGCAGGCTCTATTTCCCCACTTTAAACTGCACGCAAGAATGAAGTGCAATGCCGTGGCCTGGTTACTGGGACACACTGCCTACTTCATTTTTGAGTTACAGCAGAGTGACGCGGTGCAGTACATGGCCGACCTGTGGGAATGTCAGCAACGACTGCACTGTTCACCGAAGTACAGCGAACATTTTGCCACCACTTTATCGGTTGCAATATTGTACGGGTATCATAGGACGCTTCACTTACAATGAATACCTTCGCTAGAAGTATCCCTTTTGTTTTGCTTTCTTCATTTGTTTTCTCTGTTTTCCATTAGTTTCTCACCTGGTGAACTTATTAAATTTTGTTTACATTTCACAACACACACTGACATTCTTAGAATTGTGACAAAGCTCCTTGTACATTAGTCACACGTCAGTTCCATTTGTTTTTGTTCTTAAAGGACTTGAATAATGTGCAGTATTGACCAGATATTCACAATTTCAATTTTATGTACATGTATTGCTGTAATGTTATATTTATAAATAAAAAATGCACGTCCCTAGGACGCATAATTTTTGGAAATCTGTATTGCATTTGCGCTGTCCTGATGAATTAAAAAGTGTAGTATCTGCTCTCATCAGCTTAATATCTTGAAAGTAACTAACCAAAATTGTTTCATTTTTAATCAGGGGAAGTATCAATATTAAGATTGTTCCAAATTATTCAACAAACCTTCATCTGACTGCATCTGCAAACTTGTTTCTTGCACTCCTCCATTTTGCCAGAAACGAAACATGTATTTGACTTGGCGATCAAGTTTAAGAGAATAATGCCATTTGTGCAATGGCATTAATACGATACTGAAAAATTAACTTTTGGCCCTGACGTTTACTTAATGAAATATCTTGCATTGAATAATGCCAGTTGTGCAATGGCATAAAATGTATTTGAAATAACTTTTCTCTGGTAACTTTAGTTACACCAAAACCGATTTCAAACTATGAAATTGCATAGGACTCACTTTCTTTACTTTCTTTCATTGGTGGGTAACTTTACTACTCATTTTCATATTCAATACAAGCATATGGATGTGGATTATGATTCAGACTGTTAGAATTAAACAAAATTTTGTCTCTAAGTATGTATATTGTTAAAATTTTATGTTATACACAAAACCTATCATTTCCAACATTTTTGTAGCAGGAATCGCAAAAATTTCTACAGAACACTTATTGCGTCAAACCTTGGACATATAAATCCTAACTCTGAATATTATCTAACAAAAACCGTTTTTGAAACTTTATATCTTCTCTCATTTTCATGCTGAAGTCTGCTCAGTTTAACTGCACAGTGTGTGCATGTACCACCTTAAAGCTATCACCACACGTCTGCTTCTTCCGAGCACCTAGCTGAGACTCCTGAGATATATCCATTCCACCTTGCCTTTGGCAACTACCGACTATTTTCTGGATCTACCCTGATCAGACCTTAGCACGTACCTTTCATAACCCCCTGGTCTGGTTGACCACAATTTTGTGGGCGGATCTGTGCAGTTAGCACATATTTCCCCACGGATTTCATAAAAAAATACAATTTAAGATACAATACGAAACATACATAGTATTCCAATTAAAAGAATATTACACAGCAATAAAATTTACCAATAGTAATATAGAATGGGAAGTAAAATGCATAATATCAATAGATTGTCAAATTGCAGTGAATCAAAGAACATCAAAATGTACAAAGCAGAATCACATAAATGTAGGGCAAAGACATTAGACATTTAGATTATCAAGAGAAGTGTATCAAATACTGTCAAAATTTACAGAACAGAAGAAAATGTGAGGTAAAATACGTAAGGTATTTGGATTTCGAAATTGAATTGTCTCAAATAAAATCAAAAGTTATGATAGAGAAATGTAGAATGTGGGGTAAAATGCAGAATATATTTAGATTTCTATTGAGAAGTGTATCAAATAGTATTAAAAGTAACAAAACAGAAGCACAGAAATATGAGGTAAAATACCTCAAATAATATCAAACTTTACCTAACAAATGTGGAATGTGAGGTAAAATACATACAACAGTTAAATATCTGCTAGAAGTTAACAGCAAATGTGCATAAATGTCTCAAAGAACTCTTAATGCCAGTGAAATAATACAACAAGATACTTTAAGTAATAGTAGCATTAAATATAAAATGTATTATATCAGGTGATGGCATGTATTGACTTTCAGTTACCACGATTATCTTTTAGTAGACCTAGAGTGCACGCCGAGTTTCATTCACAACAGAAAATTAAGAAGACATGTCACTTTAGGAGACTGTTTACATTGAGTCTACTTGTAAACTGCAGTAAAATATGGGGCCTCAGGTGAAGAAACACCCTGAGCCACAAATAATATCCATTGTACAATACATATCACATCAGGTGATAGAACACACTGACTTTAATAGTGATCAGTAGTACAATAAGATTGAAGAAGAATGGGCATCAGGTGATGGGACACACTGAGCCATGGAAGTATCGATTGTAAAATATATCTAAAGTCAGGTGATAACCCACACTAACATTGAGTTACAATTATGATATTGTATCAGTAATAGAACACACATTATCAGGTGGTAGCTCACACTGACGTACATTGAAAGTCTCGATATTCACTTCGTTATAGGACATTTTACGTGAGAAGGTAGCTCACACTGACTCGTTATATTCTCGTAGACTCAGACCAGTTATGTCAGGTGACAGTTCAGTCTGAGTTTCAATTATATTTACGTAGACTCAGGCTACTCGTTATGTCAGGTGGTAGTCCACTAACTCTTAAACGCAATCATGGGATTCTCGTGGATGCAGAACGTACGTCCTGTCAGGCGACAGATTAGTCTGACGCTAAGTTAAAAACATTTACAAAAGGACGTTTGTCATAGTGACAAACGTAATCTTATTTACATTGATATTATTATTGTGCAAGAAATTAATATTATAAGTAATATATAACAACTGTATGCAGTGGACATTTGCTGCAAACATTTTTGTATGTCTTGAAGGTAACAGTAACGCCACATACTATGTAGCAATAACAGTGATTAGTTTTAAGGAATCTATGTACAAAAAAATTCCTACTAAAGGTAGTACACCACAATAATAACCACACTTTGCAGTGGACATTTGTTATGTTTGTATGTATGTATTTAAGGGGAATAGAACCTCACATTGAAAGTTTCCCGTTAAACCACCTTGCCTAGGGACGCTAGATTATAGTTGATGCCGTCAAGCCCTAAATGAGTATTGCGCAACGGATAACTGGGGAGGGGAGCTTGAGAGCGCTACCTACAGAGCGTGCCCTTTCTGTACTGTAGTAGGCTAGGGGCTGGAGGGCTCACGCTGATGTGTGGGTCCCTGCATTCTATATCTTATTTTAAATGAATTCTTTTAACTTTACTTTGTGATTTTTAAGGTACGTTAAAGATTGATGACGATTACCTATTTATTTTAAATATTATCACTTTACTCTACAGCGATTGCAGCAACTGTTCCAGTTTACAGATATTACAGTTTTACAACTTCTAGCTAAGGCATATTATATACTAATCTGCACGCACATTTCTACAGGTAAGACGGAATTGCGTTGGCCAAATGTATACCACCGAAGTCTCCCAATATTTTACATGGGGCATCCACTATACGAGGAGGATAACGTGCAAACTGGGGACCAGATACATTAACACAAGGGGTCAAATTTTCAAAATTAAACGAAAACGTTCATTTCCTTACACAATCCGAAGCTGGAAATGAAAGAATTAGTACAAATATTCAGATACCTCTATTCCATGCATTAACACTGAGAGACGCACTGAGGGCACGTCTGCTCACCTACCCATCTTCTGTAACACTCCTCGAATATGGCGGGCACCCGGAGGTCTTCCTGGGCCCCAGTGGAGGGGATGGTCGAAACACTTGGCCATGACCAACCACTCCACCCCAAATCTTGTGACACTGGAACGTCTTTGACTATTACCTGCCTGTAATGTGATCCCCTACCCAGGAGTGAGGTTGGCACGACTATTCTACAGAACTACTTCCCAACTAAGATTTGGCCACGCTTTAGAGGAAGGTGTGAGGAGGATTACGAAAGTTCATGTGCAGATTCACATTCAAGTACAACCAATGCATAATACACGTCACATAAATATGTATTATGAAGCCTGACCCATTTATTTCCACCTGTCCACATGGGTTCTGTTGCACCCGCGGCCGGCCGCGTCATGCAATAAAATTGGCGGCAGAGCCGCCTCTGTTTGTATTTCTCGGTGCGAGCGAGCAGAAAAACCTGCTGCTTATAGAGCAGAGACTACTGTACCGTTTCATCACCCCATGCGTGGATGGAAAGAATGATCCGGAATGTTCTCATGGGAGGACAATTCTGGTTCATTTTTTTTACCAATGCTATGTTCTATGCTTACGTAAAAAGAAAATGGAAACAACTGCAAACAGTTTGTGCTATAGAAAAGGATGAAAAAATTTTCAACGTTCTGCTCTCTGGCATTAACGAATATTCCCGCTACGAGCGGATCAAATATGCTGCCACTTGGCCCAAGGCGATGGCATTTAAACGACATAGCAAGTGAATAACGTAGGAAATGTCTAATATAACATCCTAGGCAAAGAAGTGATGAGCATTCAAAATCATCTCGTGATGAAAATTTAAGTTAAAATGAACCACAGAATTGTCACTTGCAAAATCAAATGGTGCTGACACTTAAAAATCTGAGCGAAAAGTGCAATATCAACAAATAAATTAGGCACAAAATTCAGTGGGCGCCCGTTTTACACTAAGGGAAAAACAAAACAAAATATTGTCATGGAACGACACAATACTATACCACATCAAGACGTCCGTGTCTTAGCGATCAATTATCAAAGCATTTTTCAAACACACCTTAAAGACAACTGATTTTACTTATCTAGCTATGATGCAAGTGCAAAACTGAAAATTCATGTGAAATACCAAGTTCTTGAAATTGTACTTCTATAATGGAGACAAAAGTTTTTTTCCAGGTAATATCACGAACATCACGAAATAGAAGAACGCCTTTCAATAAAGTTATGTTCATCAAACTACAATAGAACTATCTTAATTCACATAAAGAAACATCAAGAAACGATGACAATTATAGAAACACAAGTTATTTGATACTAAAATAAAATGTTACCCTATTACACAAACAAAGACAAAAGCTTCTAAACTACATGGGACAACGCCCACATTGTGCACGTCACAACTAAGTTCATAACCTAGATACACAAAGAAAATAACACTAAAGCTATCTGCAATGGTAAAAACACTGTGCATAGTACAGAAATCACAACAAAAAGACACATACTTCAGCTACATAATAAAATTAAAGAACCACTAACCTAACCTGTTGACAGATTCTAAATGAACATGACAAAAAACGTCAACAGAAAACTTCACTTGAACTGTCAAAGATAAATGATCCCAGCACAACACTGTGCCACATAGCACTAAACCAAACGTGCAAAATAGTGGGAAACATTGGATCAGAGGAAATGTTACAAAAATGGATGGACCTGAAAATAAAACACAAAATGCACTTTGCCTACTTTCATATAGTCACACACCCATCGACAATGTATCACAGCCTAGGGCGATGGAGAGGGCATTCTTCCAAAGATACTTGGAGGACAACCTAACTTCACATTCAAGTGCCGGTGACTCCGTACGCCGTCTGTTTATGTGATCATGTACCTCGCGAAACACGACGTAACATCCTGCTTACATCTGTTCATCAGCTCCGCCACCTGTGCCTATCACCATCCAGATTATCTCTGAACAAAACTCCTCAGTTTAACCTTTGTCAGTAAAATTTCAACATTACTGTGACCTGAGCTATAGATCACCGATAAACTAGGCGAGTTCATAATGCTCTACGTTTTCATTCGGTCATCACAATCGTATTGCCTGAGAGTTCATTTCTTTGTCGAACCATTCACAATGGCGCCTGTCTCAGTACTTTATGCCTACTTAGCGGTACATAGAGTAAGTAATTGTTCGTAGGTACCTTAGTCTTGGCAGCAATCTTATCTCGTAAACAGTTCCTTTCTCTCCTTCACGACAGAGCAGTTTGAAACACATCATCATTCATCAGTCCCACAGTATCTCGACAACTATAATGACGACAGCGAGGGCTACCGGAGACCAGGCTGACAGTCATCCGGTCGCCATTCCCCGCTGCATACAGGTGCTTCAGCGCCATAGTCCGCTGCTTCGCCTCAGGGGTTACCCAACTTAAGGTGAGCTTTGTCCGCTGATTCTTGCCGTGTGGGTGTGATGATGCAGCTGTTGACTGGCGCGCCGTGGCTACGGAGGTGGCCAGCCCATTCTGCTTTGGCGAGTGACGTCAGCAGCAGCTACCACTGTGATGCCTGCTGTGGGGCGTGTCTGATGACGCAGCTGTCAGCTAGCGCAGCGTGACCCCTGAGACTGGCCGTAGGCTCAGCTGGGGCGAGTGACGTCAGCAGAGGCTCCCCTGCAACTTTCCCTTTCACGCGAGGAGGGCTCGTAGCTGCCCTCAGCTGATCGCTTCGCCGTCTCTGTCCCGCCAGGTGGTAGGAGAGAGAGACAGGACCAGGAGGGAGCGAGACACGCGACAGCTCCAGGTAGGTAGTCCTGTTATGTCTCTCCCTCTCAAAGCAGCCCCAGCCACTCTCCGTCCCTCTTGACCACTCTAAGCGACTTGCACACAGACAAACACATTTTTGTAATTAAGATTTTAGGAAGTACAACTTTCTCATTGTTCATCACAACTCATCCACAGGGTTTTAGTTACAGTAAAATTAGAAGTATTCCTATTACAAATATTATATCGACCCCGATTTTATAGAATTGGAGGGGACAAAAACAATAATATCCAGATAAAAAATCTAACTTGCGAACTACCATTGCAGTACTGTTGACCACCTCATAAGTTTACAATAAAATTGATGTACCAGTTAGAGCCTAAACATACATTAAATCTAAACCTATTTACAATAATCTGACGTACACCGATTCACCTCACAGCTTTTACAATTAAATTGAGGTGCCAGTTAGACTTAAGTTATCTAGGCCTATTTTCTAAACACACGTTCGCCTGTTCAGGGTTGATGACAGTCATCAATTGATGAAGGTATTTAAGTTTCATAGGAATGGAATGGGACTATGGTTGTCTCCATCCTACACCGCAACCGTAAATTACTACATTGATACCGTTTCCACAACTTTGTTTACAATCATGAAAGAAATTAGGCTGCTTGGTTAAATCATTACACTATCTACTTCAAGTCCTTACGCCAAGATTTACAAGAAGATTAACCTACCAATGAATTCAAATCACGAAACCTGAGAAATCTGTTCTAACCCCTCAGAACACAACACACCAAAATAGTACAACATTACATCCATTGCTACTGGCAACAACTGTCAGCCATTAAATACTTCTCCTTTCCCCTTTTTTTTTTTCGAACTGCGTCTTGATCATTCTTTCACTGTTTCTGGCCATTGGCTCTGCAAACAACTTCCTCCCACCTTACCAAACATTGCCTGATTGTCATTCTTTAATCTCTCTCTACTTGTACTAAACTGGTACAACCTACAAAATGACATGAGAACATGCTAACCAAAGAAATTCACTTACATCAACACGTACACCACATGGTTTCAAATTTCAGGACACACCAGAGAATCTATATTAACAAATATTACAGGTAACATCTTAAGTACTCCCTGTTCATCTTGGAATGACATACAAATCTCCACAGCCTCCTCACTGGTTTTCATCGACTGAGCCACGCATCCATTTGCATTATGGCCTCTCCCTCTCCCTCTCTGGAAAGTTCAAGAATTAAACCCCAGGCCCCCATGGCCCACAAATCAGCGCTCTTTCTGGCGCCACATCCTAATCTCCTGAAACATCAAATTATTACACGTAAATTAAGAACAAATGCACAATATTCGCGCTAACTCCTACATCAAACTTAAACTTCATTCTTGTACATATTAACCGGAAACCGAGTATGACCTTGTCTCGTCCCCGCACATCTACAGGATCAATCCCGACCGTCAACAACCACATCAACAGTCTACATGAAAATTCTTAACATAAACATATTCAGTACGTCATCCATGAAAAACAAAGGGACTACTTCCACCAGGATAATTATTCACGGAAAAGTTTTAAATTAGATATATGGTGTAATCCGCGACTCTTCCTAGATCTCAGAGTCTACCTCATAGCTGTTCTCATGAACCTTACTCTTAACGCGGAATGGTCCAACATAAACATTAAAGAATTTGCTGGCTAGGAACTTTTGTTTCTTGGACAATCTATGTCCTTTTACAAGAACCTTGTCACGAGGTTTCAACGTCAGACGCCGTACATTCCCTTTCTGCCTCCTTTGTCGGCTCAGCGCTTCCCTTTGAATCCTTCTGAGCGCAGCGTTGACAATCGCTCGATGCCTCTCCTTACCAGTGGGTGGAAAATTTACCAGCTCTCTTATTCTATCCGGAGGTGCTCTTTTCAAGACCAGCAGTGGACACATCCCCGTGCTCCCATGGGGAATCTCGTTGATATCTTTGAAATCACCCAGAAACATACCCCATGTCCAGTGCTGTCTGCTACAGTAAATCCTACAAAGCTTGCCTAATTGTTTTATAAACCTCCCCGAAGGATTCGACGCCGGGTGGTACTTTGATATAAAGACGGTCTTAATCCCGTACATTCTCATGGTGTCCTGCCACAACTTCGACGTATACTGCGGCCCGTTATCTGCAATGACTTTCTCGGCCACTCCAACGTCTCGCACAAAACCGTTTACGAACGCCACCGTTACAGTTCTCGCTGTGGCCTTTTTCAATGGAACGAATCTTACATACTTCAAAACCAGCTCCACAGCAACGAACACATATTGAAATCCGTTCATAGTGCGAGGCAACGGCCCGAACAGGTCCGTCGCTGCGAATTCTCGTAGGCGCGCGGGAGCTATGGGGAATAGTGGGGCACGACAGGATACAGTAGAGGATTTGGCCCTCTGACATACTTTACAAGTACGGAGCACCCTTGCTACCCTCCGCTCCATACTAATAAAGTATGCCGACTCTCCCAACTTCCCACTGCACTTGCGTGCTCCAAAATGCCCATAACTCAAGTGGCAATACCAAATTAACTTGCTGACCAGCTCATCCGGTATGCACACTAACCACTGATGCTGGTTCGGATTCTTTTGATAGAACAAGACACCGCCTCTTATCACGCAAAAACGTCGAAGCCGAAGGGAAAGTAAAGTCCCCAGTCAGCTTTCGGTATGTTCCAGATCGAAGGACGTGGGGATGGGGTGTGGTGCAGGAGACGAACGACACAGGGGAAGTGGTCGCTCGAATAGGTGTCAGAAAGGACATACCACTCGAACCGACGGGCAAGAGTGGTAGAACAGATCGAGAGGCCCAAGTGGGAGTAGGTATGAGTAGAGTCCGAAAGGAAAGTTGGGGCGCCAGTATTGAGGCAGACAAGATTGAGATGGTTGAAGACATCCGCCAAGAGTGAGCCTCTTTGACAGGATGCAGGAGAGCCCCAAAGGGGATTATGGGCATTGAAGTCGCCAAACAATAAAAACGGCGGGGGAAGCTGAACAATCAGGTGCATCATGTCAGCCCGACTAACAGCAGATGACTGTGGAGTGTAGACGGTACAAACTGAAAAAGTAAAAGCAGAAAGAGTAATACGGACAGCTATTGCTTGGAGTGGGGTGGTCAATGGGATGGGATGGTAATAGACATCGTCCCAAACGAGCAACATGACCCCACCATGAGCTGGGATACCGTCCACAGGGGTGAGGTCATACCGCTCCGAGGTGTAGTGGGTGAAGGCAATACGGTCAGTTGGGCGCAACTTGGTTTCCTGGAGACCAAGGACGAGCGGACAGTGCAGGCGGAGGAGCAGTTGTAATCCCTCCCAATTAGATCGAATACCTCTTATGTTCCAATGTAACAAGGCCATCGCTAGTCAAAAGAGAGGGGGAACGAGACGGGGGAAGAGCTGGTCACCTCGACGGCCGCGAAGGGCCAGATTTCGAGGGAACAACGTTACAACCGGCGGGAGGCGGATCCTGTTCCATCGAGTCGTCGCCAGCTGCGGCCGCTGTCCCTGGTTGTGTAGGAGGGGCAGCATCATTTGCCGACGAGAGGCCAGCTGAGCGCCTGGCAGCAGAGCGTCCCAGCGAAACTGAGGACGGCTGGGAGCAGCGACTCACGGATGGAGCGTCAGACGAAACGCGCCGGGGTGGAGAGGGGGATAGAGACTACTTCTTGGAAGTCCGAGGATGCACAGGAGTGGTGGGCTGGACCCGAAGAATGTCCTCACACGCGGGGTCCGTTTTGGAACGCCGGACCTCAGAAGCTGGGGTCCGGAACGTTTCCCCAATGGACGCCTGAGAAGAGGATCGCTTCTCAGGCACCGGGGGGGGTGGGGAGGAGGAGGAGGAGGAGGAGGAGGAGGGTGGCCCTGGGGCAGAGGTGGCGGGGGCCACGGGGGAGGAGGATTTGGAAGGGAGGGATTTGGGAGGCGGAGGCAGAGACCCCAGATGGGGGAGGAGGTGGAGGGGGGACAGGATAGGAGTGAGGATACTGCGGAAGGAGGGGACACAACTGAGGCAAACGAAGTGGTCAACGTAAGGTTGCACGTCGCACCGGTAGCACATCACCTTTACCTTCTCCGGGAGAAAGTCCCCCTCGAAGGCGAGGATAAAGGCCCCGGTGTCGATGCGACGGTCTTTGGGGCCGCGCTGGACTCGCCGGACGAAATGCACGCCTCGGCGCTCCAGGTTGGCCCTGAGCTCCTCATCAGATTGTAGCAGGAGGTCACGATGAAAAATAACCCCCTGCGTCCTATTTAGTGCCAGATGCGGGACAATGGACACTGGGATGTCCCCTAGGCGGTTGCACGCCTGGAGCGCTGCCGACTGTGTGGCGGAGGTGGTCTTGATAAGAATGGACCCTGAACTTATCTTGCTGAGAGCCTCAATTTCCCCGAAGATGTCCTCAATGTGCTGAACAAAGAACATGGGCTTGGAGGTGGCGAACGTCCCCCCATCGGTTCGAGAACAGACCAAATAGCGGGGGAAGTACTTCGCCCCAAGCCGGCGGGCCTGTCCCTCCTCCCAGGGAGTGGCCAAGGGGTAAAGGGCAGGAGAACCAGAACTAGAAATGGTACCTTTTCTTTTGGAAGACTCGGCCGCAGAGCGACCTGATACGTGTTGACGTTTGATCTGCGAAACGTCCGCCCCGATACCACCCACTCCGACCAGGGGCTCTCCCCACGGGCGCCACCCAGCCTCAGCAAGGGTCACCTGGCAGGATGACCGTTGCCGGAAGTCCTGATGCCCCAAGGAGATGGGCATCTACTCCTTGGCCGACATGGGGAGGGTGCAGCTCAGGTATTGGCAGTACAATCCGTGTGTTGTCAGGGGCAACAACCTAGAGGGTACATGACGACCCCACCACAACGGGCTGGCTACCGTGCTGGATTTCTGGTGCCATGGAAAGTCCATCATGATCGTAGGTGCAGATGGGGACGCACTATGGGCGTAACTGGTACAACCCATCAGGCGTTTAGGCCCAATTTGAGGAATTGTGGGTATGGTTACAACGCCGGTACAATGCTGAGTGCTAAGGTCTTAGTGCACTTAGGACCAGTGGTACACCACGTAAGGTGTCCTTCCCTAAAAGGCTCGTACTTCTGTAGAATTTTGAAAAATTGAGGTCAAACCACAAGGGGGACTATCACATGGAAGGCCGAAACGGTTGAAACTCCTTTTAGTCGCCTCTTACGACAGGCAGGAATACCTCGGGCCTATTCTTACTCCGGACCCGCAGGGGGGTGTCTGGCGCTGTGGGGCACCCAGAGAGGTCGGCTGGTGGGAGGTCACAGGCGGGGGCCCCCATAGTTAGTAGGACAAGCCCCTCGTCCTCAGTGGTGGGCATAAGCTACAGGCGACAGCGGCTTAGGAAACTAGTAGCACAGGCCGCCTAGCCCTAGACACAGAGGGGCTATGGTCCCAGATCAGTTCGGTCCCCGAAGCTAGTTGGGCAGACCGGCTGGACTTTGAATTAACGTACGCGGCTGTCCTGACCCGCAGCAGTGTGGTGGGTTCGCTGGCCTCCTTGCCCTACCTTGTTTGAGTGTGCAGACGGCTGCAACACCCAGGACGTCAGTGGTTGCTGCCCCCGTGTCGTGCAAACCTTGTGTACACATGCCGAGGGGGTCTTGCATCCCTCTGCCGATACGCTTCGTGACATCAGCCACATCACCACGAGTTCCGAGCACAAGTCGGGAGATGAAGGCAGCACGCTGCCGACACCTGCCGCAAAACGCGTCGCTCCAGCCAGAGGAACAGTGTCTGGTGAAAGACGCGGCATCTCGCCGTTGTTTGCGCCAGCCTCTGTACCCAGTGGCGTACCTTGGCCATGTCGCTCGGCTGCTGCAGGCTCCTCCCACCCACTATCTGTCGTGATCATGGGTACCAGCCTGGTAGAATGGCCGCCCAGTCGGTTGCAGTGCGATGTTGCTCCGCATTTAGATGCAGATTTTCTTGGTATAATTTAGATTGTGGACACTGATGTTTAATTATCGTGTGCTGGGAGTTTTATCTTACATAGTCAGTTCTGTTTACTCATTAGGTAGTGTAAATAAAACAGAGTAATGGAAGTACTTTTAGTGCGTTCATGCTGTGCAACGCGTCAACGTAGAGGCTGTAGCCCTCCCGCTTGCCGAGTGCATGCTGTTTCGCCAGTGAGCTACGTCGGTTCCCGCGTTTCAGCAGTGCGGAGCACACTGCGACACGTCACCAGCCGCAGTGGAATCTAACGCGTCAGTATCTGCCGCTAGCTGCCCCATGCCCCTCCGTCGACATCAGCAGTAGTGGCCACCAGCTGTGCTCTCAGCTGTTCTTTAACAACCACCTGCCTACGCTCGGCCCTGGATTCCAGCCGACAGAAGAATGAAAGCATGGGGGTAAGACACTAGCTCGAGCCGTCAACGTCACACCCGGAATGGAACACATGGAGGAAGAACTTGTGCCTATGTCCACGAGTCGAAAGATGGCAGCCATAGACAAAATATTGAGTGAAATAGGAGCAGAGTTAAAAGCTAAGCACGTTTCATCTGCTCTGTTAACCGCCATTAGAGACAAAGTGTTTCCATTGATTTTCGAAATAACTAGCCTTGAAGCTATACTGTCCTGCCTGAACGATGAAAAGAGGCGAGTAAGACTTCAACTACAGACAGCCTCCAATGCAGTCGAAGACTTACAAATACAAACTTTGCAGGAGAAGGCTGAGAAATTAGAGGACGAAAATAGGGAATTGAGTGTAGTGAACCACGACTTGCAGCAACAAATAAGAGAACTAACTAATACAGTCACACAACAAGCACCGACACAAGCACAGACACATGCTGCTGCCTTCACTACAGAGCTCAAAACCAAAGAGGCTCGAAGAATAGAACAGGCTAAAACGAAACAGGCCACAACCCTATATATCAAATCGACAGCAAATCGAGACGCCAAAGCTGTTCGGCAGACAATCACCAAGAACGTAAATCCCAGGAAAGAGAATATACATATAAAAATCAGAACCACCCAGACTGCAGTTCTAGTAGAAGCGGAAACACGTGACGATTGTCGAAAAATAATAGGAAAGACTAAAGACCTGCACACCATTGTCCGAAGGAGCACGAAAATGCAAACCTCTCGTGGCAGTATATCACGTGCCAGATACACTTACAGATGAAGAGTTTCTAGAAAGCCTTTACGAGCAGAATCTAAGCGGTGACACCACGAATGAAGACTGACAAAGTGGTCAAAAGTAAGGGAAGGGGTTTCAGTCACCAGATACTTGAGTTCAGCCCACACGTGTACAGAGTCCTTACAAGAAGACAGAGTCTACATAGACTTCGAATCACTTTCTGTGAAAGACTATATAGAAGTAAACGAGTGTTGCAAGTGTTGCGACCTAGGACATACGACTAAAACCTGCAGAAAGGCCGACGTTACGTGTGCCAAATGCGGCAACGAAGGACAAGCGCAGTGAGTGCACGTCCGCGGTTTGCGTCTGTATGCCCTGATAATACAGACGCCGCGTCTGCAATGAAACAAAAGGTGATTTTCAGACCTATAAACAGTTGCATGACCAGCTCCTGGACAGCACAGACTAGCAGCTAAAATCGGCACACACACAAGAAACACGAACGCTCAAAGCCAATCACCCAAAACACACAAGTACAAATCACTCAACATTACAGAGAAGCTACCAAAGAACAATTTCCTGAAGAAGACAAATGTATCTTCTGCCGGAGAATTACGTCGATAATGAACCCATCCCGCCCCTGACACTCAACGTTACAAGATAGCTGCATTAATACGATAGAATATATGACATGACAATTGGTGGCTCCATCCACTACGAGGTGGTAAAGCAGATTAAAAGACAATTACACCACTGGATAAACTTCCAAATTACATTAACGCAGAGGATACGCGAGTTTGAAGATGAGCTCACATATATTGTGCACAAGAAAATGTACAATCAAAACCGACATACTCCACAATTTCTCCCAACTGAAGTACATCACACCACACATACACAGGATGAACACAAACCAGAATCACCATCACATGCCAAACCCTACGACACATAAATGTCAACAGTACATAAAACTAGTCAAATTTGTCTCTGGAGGCACTCTTCACCCCGGAAAAAAGGAACAAGGAACCGACAGGCACGTAGTCCCTCAATCAAAACACATCGAAACACTCAGGCCACAGACCAATACAATACTCAGAACTACTGGACCCAGACTAATAAAATTAGACCAGTTAGATGAGGACAAATCTGAGGGAGAGACGTGTGACATTTGCAACGATGTGAATGTCCATCTAGAAACAACCTCCACTCCAAACACAACGTAACACATACAGTCGGTCACACACAAATTACCACCACTGCCGACACCACGCCAGCAAGCACCACCAACATCAGTGAAAAATGTGTGAAGGCGAAAAGCATTGAAGACACGTGTGAAAAAACGAAAAATAATCTTGTGAAATCCCAAAGAGGTCTTAAAATGTCTCCCAATCAGCAGCAAACACCAAGCCACAACCCGTCTAGTAACACCTCCGAGACCGCAACAGAAACCAGCACCAACAGCAAGCCAGCTACACCTAATTATGATAATTTAGAACTTAACTTTTAAGTAGCCTAGAGAAAAAAGTGATACTGCAGACAGCGCAGCGGACGCTACTTAGATTGTGCCATCCAAAGGGAGATTCTCTCAGTTTTCCAATAACTGAGCAAACAGACAGAATCATAAGGACAGAAAATATTCCCACATCAGCAGAACCGCTGCTCGACTCATGCTCCAGGTCTGCCTGCGCAGGTCAGGATCATTCGACTGACATGTAAGAGTACATGGATAAACGTATTTTTATTGCTCATAGACTGGTACTAAATGTTTTGTACACGTAAAACCCAGAACACAGACAAAAATGAATATCTTACAACATAATACAAAAAATAGTTCGACAGTCAGCGCGGAAATCCCTAAAATAGCAGAAGACTTGCAGGCAGACATGTGCTTACAAGAGCTTTATAATAGAAATGGGCAACTGATATGTCTACCAAAACATGCTACCACAATAACAGGTAGCAAGGACCAAGGCTGCAATAGTAATTCTAAATAGAACTTTTAATTAAGAAAACACAGTTATGCAATGAACACTGTTACCATAGAGATAACTTCGACCCTCTGGGACTCCGACAGAACAGATGAGGGAGGACGCATAATCACCGATCGAATACAAGAAAAACAATTACATATAATGAATACAGAAGGATCTATACCAACATATGCAGGGTTCGATGGTATGAGCAGTAACACCTACTTTTCTAGCAAGTAAAGCAGCAATAGCATACGTAACAAACTGGACTGTACGCGACAGCATAACCAGTAGTGATCATAATGTCATAACATACACACTAACTCACACTCAGAACACAATGACCAAATCACACACCAGATGCTTGTTGCACAAAGCAGACTGGAACAAATTAAAGGAAATTATCCAACGGCACCATCTAGAGAACATCAATGGAAGTATCGCTTATGGAGCACACAAGTTAACACAGGTAATACAACTTGCACAAATCACCAATACCGACGGCAAAGAGCACAAAATGCTCACCAGTACCATGGACCAACAAACTCACGAGACTCAAACAAGAAGCAGGACGCAAACGAAATTATATCAAAGGGCGATAGCAGATAGGAACAGACGAGTAAGACTAAGCATATTGGCATGCACAAGACATATAGACAGACCCTACACAACAAGCCTACATCTCCGGCGGTACCTTGTAACGAGTATCGCCCTTCGATTGTGGCTTCTGTCACTAATCGAAGCGTTAGGTCTTCGCACGTGCTAGCCAGCCAGCCAGCCAGCAGCAGCAGCAGCGGCCCAGCCAGCAGTCACGGTCCAGTCCGCAGCGGCAGCAGCTGCGGCGTTCCTGCCTGCCAGCCAGCCAGCGTTCCTGCCAGCAGTCGCCTCCCGCCAGCGGCAGCAGCGTGGGACTTTGGCCCCAGTTGTCGTCCGTCTTCGTCTGTCCCCCGTTTTCCTCTATACTTTTCGTCCTTTCCTGTCTTCGTTCCTACTTATGGCAACCACCACCACCAGAGCTGAAGGCGCATCCCTCGCTTGAGGTCCGGGCATTCCGCCGCATTTTTAACTCCGCCAGCCCCACCCAGCTTATGCGAGTTTTTTCGGAACACGCCCCCTTCATTGACGTCTCCTGAGGGAGGGTTCCCTCTTCAACCAACGATACGAAGTCGACCCCTAACGCTCCCCTCCTCAATCCCTCTGTTGCCAGAGGTGTCTGCACTACAATGCACACACAAGAGCTGAGTGCTGCAAGGCCCCCACCACCTGCCCGCACTGTAAGCAAGCGCATTTTCTTCGGCAGTGCCCCAACCTTCAGTCCCCTCCCTCCTATAATACCTGTAATCTCGTGCATCCCACGTACTCCCAAAAATGTAAAGCCCGACCCCCTCCAACCACTCCTGAACTCTCAATCCCTGTCCACCCTCTGGATGCCCCCACCCCTCTTGGCAACTCCCTTCGTACCCCCACCCCACCGCTGAGGACATCAGGTTCCTCACCATCGTTCTACAAAATGTCCACCCTTTCCATCACCCTCACACCGTCCAGCAGATACCCCTCGCCGCCCATTCCGTCTTCCACCTTAAAATGTATGCCACCTACTCCCACTTTACCTTATCCCGTCTCGACACCCTCGTCTAAATCCTTGTCATGGCGCGACTGCACCGTACCCTGGTCAACATCATCTGCTCCCTTCCCACGAACAAGACCCTCTTCCTGCCCACCCTTGCCACCCACCGCGTGGATGCCTTCCTCCTCAACGAAACCTTCAGCCCCACCACACCATACATATCTCACCCTACCTCCTTCACCAATCTCATAATCCTTTCCGGATAGCGCATGGCGGAGTTGCCATTGGTCACCACCGCCAGATCCCAGTTTGGCTACAAGCTCTCCTTCCCGACCCCACCGAATCCCTGATCCTTAGTCTCTTCTTCCCTGGGCTTACCATCACCTGTACCTCTGTCTGCCCTAACACCCCTATTCCTTTTGACTTCCTCTCCCACATTGACCGTACCTTCTCCTATGTGATCGCTGCCAACCTCTACATCCATAGTCGTTCCGCCACCCAGTTACGGCGGTGGCATCGTTTCCTCGCCTCCCTCCAAGGCGACCTCGTCCCCATTCCCAGCACACCTGCCCCAAATCCAACTCCACTCCTGATGTCGTCCTCTCCTCCCCTAACCTCAGTGGGTGTCCTGGACCCCATTGGTAGTGACCATCTCCCTGACCACCTCACCGTTTCAGACAGTCGTCGCCCCCACCCCGACCACCTTCATGACCCTCCCCCCGAAGTACATCCATGATTATTGCCGTGCTGACTGGAATGCCTACTGGGATACCCTCTCCACCCAGGTCGATGGCCACCCCTTCACCTACGGCGACCCTGATGATATTACCCATGCCACCTTTCCCCAGCAGACCTTGTCTGCGGCCATGGAAGCCCATGTCCTTTCTGTCACCATCCACCTCCACCGTCCTACCTTACCCCCACAGGCCGTCGTCCTCTTCCACGAGTCCCGCCATCTCTACCATCCTTTCCTCTGCACACATGACCCGGACACACTAAGATGCCACCGGCAACTCCAGAGACACATCCATAACTTGCTCACAGCTAAGAAACGCAGGGACTGGCGACAGACATGCACCTGTTTAAACGCTACCCTTCCTATAAACTCGTTCAAGTTCTGGTCAGCCTTCCACCGCCTTACCGGATCTAAACCCTCCCCCTACTATCCTCTCTTTCATGATAACCAACCCTTCCCTGACAACATTAGTAAGGCCAATCACTTTGCCTCCTACCTCTCCGATGTCTTTACCATCCCCGATGATCCCAGTTCGATTACTCCCTCTTCCCGAGTGTCCGTGATCGAACTGACACCTCTTTCCCCTCCCCTCGCACCTGGTTTCCAGTACATGGATAACATTGCACTCACGGAACTCAATGCTCCTATCACTACACAGGATCTCATTGCTACACTCCGCACAAACCGCAATTATGGCTGAAGCTGTCAACGAAATCAACTAAGAAAAGGAAGTCTCCCAGCAAGATGAGAAGGGATGCTGACAGAGCAAATAAATTCAAAGTGTTCTTAAAATCTCTTCAAGAAACAAAAAAACAGAAGACAATCATGGTCGATTTATGCATTCAGACCGTTCAAGTTGTAGAAACAAAAGAACTAGGAGGAATTATGGATGATCTACGCATTCAGACTGAGTCCCTGACTCCGGTTCTTCCAAGTGTCTCTTCGACAGTGAACCCGAGAGCAGAAAGTTTTGCTAGAAAACGGATAGCAATAAACTCACCTGAGATAGCTCCAGACAGCCAAGAAATGGATAACAGCCCGCAATCGACTAAAATAGTATCATCCCTGCTCAAGGAGGACTTCCTAAACCTGTTTTGGAAGACAGCACAGTCACGAGTATGAGCATGATTACGAGTACGATGCCGTCGTAAGTAGTGCAAAGAGCTGGGGAAATGAACACAAGAAGGATGTACCCCAACTTTGAGCTCGCAATGCAGCTATCGCATTTGGAGCAGCCAGCTGTCCTCACCACAGCGCTCAGGCACGCCGAACACACAGCGCACAAATATGGAAGAAAGGTCACCTTCTCGACAATGGAGGCTGTGGACAGGATACAGCTTAACTCAATGAATCTTCCCATTGAGTTCGGAGCCCTTCATGACCTGCTTAGGAACGTTTTTGAGAGATGAGTTTAATATGCAGGAAATTTACGTACAGTCTGTCGTCACAAAAGGCCGAATCGCGTCAGACTACAACGAAACACGGCCTGACTGCAACTTTCACATCTATTTTCCATAACGACATCTGAAATCACTATAGGACAGATAAACACCCACGACAGTCGGCTACTCATGCAGGAGCTTCGAAGGAGTAGTGGAGGAGAGGAGACTGGACGTAGTCAGTCTGCAGGAGCCATACTCCCGGGCTGGGCAAATTTCATATCTACCACCTGGCAAACAATCTCCACTGGAGAAGTGCCAAAAGCGACGGGCCACCACAATAATGCAGCTATCGAACACTCACTGCAATGTTGTTGAATTACAGACCTGTAGGAATAATATACCTTGTGAACATGTACAATCAATATGGAGGAAACTATGAAGATTTCCATGACCACCTTGCGAGAGTCATAGCGCTGTGTGGGCGTAGGGTCATTATCATGGTAGACAAATGCGAAGTCCCCCTTGTGGTACAGCAGCACTACAGACGCCAACAGCGAAAACGCCGAAGAACTGATCATGCCCCCCCCCCCCAACTTGTAGTGGCAAACAAACCCAGAAATCCCCACCAACACAGGAGGCAGACAAGGGACAAACATAGATGTCACCCTGGCAACGCCTAATGCCATTCACATAATTAAAAGTTGGAATGTTCTTGATCACACCACTAGAAGCGATCATAATTTAATTTCCTTCTGTCTTAGTGAAGAAGAGTGCCGCTGAGACCTGGGATGGGAAACCAAATTCAACTTTAACAAAACTGACTGGCAATGTCTAGCTCGCGAGTGTGACGTTCCACCGTTGCCTGAGGGTGACCTAGACATTGACAGGTACGCCGAAGAGCTGGTATGGCCAGTTGTTAGTGCGGTAAAGGCCGCTGTGCCATGATGGCCTCCCCATCGCCATAGACTGCCGACCTTGAACGTAGGAGTCAGCCTGTGAGACGGGCGAGGAGGTACTACCAGCAAAGAGCCGTCTAGCAAGAAAAGTAGTACTGGTTGCAGCAGTACAGAGAATAAAATTTTTCAATAAGAATTGAAGGAAGTAAGGATGGAAAGCTGGGAAAGATTCGTATTGAGTCAAGTAGCCACTGATCCCTGGGGAGTGCCGAACAAATTTATAAGAGAAAATTAGGTCTCCTGCGGCCCTCTCGACAATCAAGGTGGAGGCAGAATGACAGTCGTGGCCGGAAACTGCCAAAGTTCTCCTGTGCACTTTGCTGCTGGGTAATGAGGAAAATGAGGATAATTAACTCCAACAGCAAATGCGCAGGGAAGATCAGGAAGAACATACCAACGACACCGTGGTGTACCCCTTCTCAGAAGACTAAGTTGCTGCACAAATTAAATCATTAAGAAAGGGAAAGGCGCCTGGGCCAGACAGCATAGTAGCAGAGGTTTTACAGTTCCTCGCCCCCTCAGCTAATACCATCTCTAACGGAATTGTTTAATGAATGTCTCAGGACTGGAGAAGTCGTGAAAAGAAACAAACATCGAAAAACTGTAGTATGGAGAATTCATTTAAGTAAATATGAAATAATGATAAATGTGTGTGTGAAACATTACTAACAAAAGAATCCGTTGAATTTGTAAATGCAGCTCAAACAGCTTACCGAAATTTTATTGCAAACATATGTCAAGTTTACTTGTCTGAGAAATTGAAAGAGCCAGTAATATCGTCATGGGAATGTAAGGATTATGGTTATGTGAAATGTCAAACTGGAAAGTACCCATGTAGTGGGCTGCTATGTTATGAACGATATAAAGTCGAACATTTTTTTGTGCCATTTTCGTATTTTTTAAAGTAAGTACACAGTGCAATGCCAATGCAAGGTATGTCAAGTAAATTCCTGTTAAAAATAGAAGAATATAATGTTGAAAAATAGCGATGATATATGCACAACAGTTTTGATACTCTCGGAGGGGGAGGGGGAGAGTATACTCTTTTGTACATTATGTGACTAGCGAACATAGGGCTCCAAGCTAATGCACTATTTCTTTTTTAATTTTCGGTTTCTTTGCCACAGTTCGTCTTTGAATAATCTGTAAATCTTTCAGGTTATCTGAACTATCCTCAGTGTACATATACAAGATATTTTCATGTGTAGTCTCAGAGCGGTGGAATGGCAAGTTTATTTACTGTTCTCTCTAAGAGTTGAAAAATGTTTATGCTTTTTAAAATGCAGTTGGTGTTTTATTGTTGAATTCCGACAATTTAGGAACTAGGTTACATTTAAGAAAATTCCACTGCTATGATAGAAAAATCTATACTTACACTGGAGTAGTTAAAAATTTGTCCTCCATTTTGAAAAGGAGTATGTTCTGCATTTTTGAGAAAAAATATTTTCTATGTAATGGCATGAGGAACAGTTTCAGCTTCAGTACTCTTAGTTTTAATGGAAATGTATAAGCATAAATTTTAGATAAATTTTTGTAACTATTGTGTTGTAATTGTGGTTGGAAAGATGAGAAGTTAGACTTGTTTGTTAACTATCACCATATTTAAAATCTGTTGTCAGCATTTGAATATAATTATTATGAACAAATGAAGGCACTGATAAGGATTTTTTTGCGAGTAGAGGACAAGAAACTGACATTTCAAACCTTTGTGACATTTGTCTAATGCCCCAATCACATTGTACTGAGGACGATGCTTAGAGGAGATTATTTTTCAAACCACATTAAATTTTTGAGAAACTGTAATAGGTCGAAATTATGTTACAAATATATCACATTTTAAAAATTTAAGTAACAGAAGCACAAATTCTAAAACAGAATTGGAATCATTGTCTACATTTTTATAATTGTTTCATTTTGTAGGCATATACTAAACATACTACACGAAGTGGTCTTCGAGAAATTATGGGCATTTCATTAAACATTCAAACTTCCGATTTCCTCAAAGAATCTCGAGCTTTACTCCATCATACATTCATTCTAATTTCCCTGGTACTTCTAAATCTCCACAGTGTCCTGGTGGAAGTGCTCTCCACGCAGAAGTCTATTATGCCCCTAATTTTCTAGGTTGTAGTCCATATAAGACTAAGATGTGGAGTTTCACTCTCTTATTGCAACACAACTTCTTGAAATTTTCCAACATGACCTAGTTGATGCCCTTGTAATCTGGATATTCTTTCTCTAGGAAAGTTTTCTATAATGCACCTGAAGGCAGTCCATGCATCTTTTTGTCTAACACTCACTGCATTCCAAAATTCATGATCCTCATCGATTTGTGAATTGAAGACCAAAACTTCCGCAAGTCAGTTTTTGTTTAATTTCATAGAAAAATGCTTGAAGCTGGGTCTATATTGTGGAAGACCACTTACAAACTGCATCATCAGTCCCAATTTTTTGGGCTACAGGTTGTAACGGAACCTATTAAAGGCTTTATTATAACGAAGTATGCGATACCCTCCTAATTCAACAAGTTTAACTAGCAATTATGATAATAAAAAAGTAATTGCGTGTGTTAGCAATGATTGCATAACATGTCTACATGAACAGTCAATCCATTGAAATATAATAACTGACCCACACAAAAGTTAACATCACTAACACTGATACAGCAGATGTCATTATGTAAAAACACTATATTCAACCGAAATAATTAATATGAAATACGAATAATATTGGTCAACTTACGTATTTTGGATCTCCTTAAATAAAAATTACCCAGTGAAACCTAATTCTTCACTAGGACTGTTTTCCCTCACTATTCACGTAAACATCTATTTTAAATGAGAACCACTGTAATTTTTAATAATTCACTTTATTTACTTATGTATGCAAATGAGAGAAGTCAAAAGACGTACCTTTGGAAAACTGCCTTTTTGCAACAAAGAATTGTTCTGACAAGTTGACGAATCTATAATTTTAATGACCTCTTACATTATGTGACTCAATGCAAATTAATATAACTTTTTGCACAAATTACGGTAACACATGGATGCCTGACTTATAAAACATTTCTTCCTAATAGTTCTTTTACGACGTTATAAATACAAACAGCAAAAAGTCTCGTCAGCTCAGTCTTGATAGAAATTTTCTGAAGTGTATGTTATAGTCTTATGTGGAAAACTTCGACCATAGATATTGGTAGACTGGTCATGACATTTCTCGTGGCACCAACATCTCTACTGCTATACCACGTGACTATTGGCAAAACAATGGTGGTATCCTGTTGTGCTTATGGTTGTACCGAGCGTTTTGTGAAGGGAAGTAACATTAAATTTCACGTGTAAGTATTATTAGTTTAATTTAGCGGTATTTCTTGGAAACTGAAACTATTGTGTGTATCATATCCTTACCCAGAACGCCACAGTTACGTAAATTGGCGGTTTGAAGTGATGTGTGTGTTTCCAGGCGCACATTGCAATCGTATATATTTCTTGAAATGGTAAGCTACAAAGCTGCTTTTTCTCTTTCGTATAGGTTTCCAAAGGATGAAGGGCGCAGGCAGATGTGGATACAGGCAGTGAAACGAAAAGATTTCAAGCCTACTGCACGCACACGCATCTGTTCGAAGCACTTTGAAGAATATATATATTGTGTGTGTGTGTGTGTGTGTGTGTGTGTGTGTGTGTGTGTGTGTGTGTGTGTGTGAGAGAGAGAGAGAGAGAGAGAGAGAGAGAGAGAGAGAGAGATATTTATTACCAATAACCCTTCCCACTCCAAAAGCAATGGCAATGTGCATTGCTACTACATAAGAAGGATGATTTTTGCTATCCTGGATTAAATCTGACTTTGGTACAAAAAGGGGTGAATTATGCTGGTATTATTTTGGAGAACAATTTGCAAAAACAAGTTAGGGGTTTGATTTCTCATCAGGGTTTAGTTTTATTTTGTACTTCCCAGTTACAAAACATACAAATATCAGAAACAAATACTGAATACCATTTGCAAAAAGGTAGTTGTATGGCCTATGTTAGTTTCCAGATAAGATGTAATGTATGGGATAAATAATATGCTTCTACAAAAATCTTTGGTCATTTACCAAAAAGCATTAAAAGCCTGACAGATAGCCAACCAGCATTTAAAATCAAACTAAAAGAATCTGAATGACAGCTCCTACTCAGACGATTTTTTAGGTATAAATAAGTGATTGGAAGAATTGTCATGTAATGATAGGTCTACCTTTCATTAAACTGACACATCATTGTGAAGTATCGTATTCATGATCTGTGAAACAAGTATTCATGTAAGTAGGTACTGATTTTGTAAATATCTTATTTGATACATCTACGAAACAAACTGTTTAAACCAAAAAAGAGCTTTCAAATGAAACTACTTTACGTTTTGTGGGTGAACGACACAATTGAGTTCGTTACATTCGATGTGAACACGTGTGTTTACGTTACAGGTTTTGTTGTTTATGCCGATTTATGAAGTCTATAACACTTTCTACAACTAAGGCACTAAAAGACACACACGCAATATTTACATTTTATGCAGTGCATAACGCGTATTGTGAGTAGAGAATGTATCTCATATTGGTAACACTGAAATATTCGCGGCGAATATATTGCCGAACATCGAAAGTGTTTCAGCAGTTCACAAAGTTCATTGTGGAGTAATGACTGTAAAACTAAATTTGTACAGTGGTTACGCAATAATTTATCACTTCTAGCTGTGTTTACATAAGCTACATTTAATGTGGTGAAGTTAGGAGGAAATCCACTGAGAAATACTGGAAGTGAAATCAGGAATCAGAATGCTGCCTTGAACTCCCGCCGACGTTCTGCCAACAGTCACGTGATTCTATGTTGCAGCCACGCCAGACGTATAGCCGCTGCACTGCTTGCCCAGTCTACACTCCTGGAAATGGAAAAAAGAACACATTGACACCGGTGTGTCAGACCCACCATACTTGCTCCGGACACTGCGAGAGGGCTGTACAAGCAATGATCACACGCACGGCACAGCGGACACACCAGAAACCGCGGTGTTGGCCGTCGAATGGCGCTAGCTGCGCAGCATTTGTGCACCGCCGCCGTCGGTGTCAGCCAGTTTGCCGTGGCATACGGAGCTCCATCGCAGTCTTTAACACTGGTAGCATGCCGTGACAGCGTGGACGTGAACCGTATGTGCAGTTGACGGACTTTGAGCGAGGGCGTATAGTGGGCATGCGGGAGGCCGGGTGGACGTACCGCCGAATTGCTCAACACGTGGGGCGTGAGGTCTCCACAGTACATCGATGTTGTCGCCAGTGGTCGGCGGAAGGTGCACGTGCCCGTCGACCTGGGACCGGACCGCAGCGACGCACGGATGCACGCCAAGACCGTACGCAGTGCCGTAGGGGACTGCACCACCACTTCCCAGCAAATTAGGGACACTGTTGCTCCTGGGGTATCGACGAGGACCATTCGCAACCGTCTCCATGAAGCTGGGCTACGGTCCCGCACACCGTTAGGCCGTCTTCCGCTCACGCCCCAACATCGTGCAGCCCGCCTCCAGTGGTGTCTGGACAGGCGTGAATGGAGGGACGAATGGAGACGTGTTGTCTTCAGCGATGAGAGTCGCTTCTGCCTTGGTGCCAATGATGGTCGTATGCGTGTTTGGCGCCGTGCAGGTGAGCGCCACAATCAGGACTGCATACGACCGAGGCACACAGGGCCAACACCCGGCATCATGGTGTGGGGAGCGATCTCCTACACTGGCCGTACACCACTGGCGATCGTCGAGGGGACACTGAATAGTGCACAGTACATCCAAACCGTCATCGAACCCATCGTCCTACCATTCCTAGACCGGCAAGGGAACTTGCTGTTCCAACAGGACAATGCACGTCCGCATGTATCCCGTGCCACCCAACGTGCTCTAGAAGGTGTAAGTCAACTACCCTGGCCAGCAAGATCTCCGGATCTGTCCCCCATTGAGAATGTTTGGGACTGGATGAAGCGTCGTCTCACGCGGTCTGCACGTCCAGCACGAACGCTGGTCCAACTGAGGCGCCAGGTGGAAATGGCATGGCAAGCCGTTCCACAGGACTACATCCAGCATCTCTACGATCGTCTCCATGGGAGACTAGCAGCCTGCATTGCTGCGAAAGGTGGATATACACTGTACTAGTGCCGACATTGTGCATGCTCTGTTGCCTGTGTCTATGTGCCTGTGGTTCTGTCAGTGTGATCATGTGATGTATCTGACCCCAGGAATGTGTCAAAGTTTCCCCTTCCTGGGACAATGAATTCACGGTGTTCTTATTTCAATTTCCAGGAGTGTATTAGTATCTATGGTCGAAGGTGGAAAAACAATGCAAAGATGTTGTAAAAGAACTGTTACTCCGTACTGTGACAACGTCTTTGGGTGGTCAGCGGAGTTAAGATGGCTACCATGCCAATAAATAGTTAAAGTTCACTTATGCTGTCGTTCATTATTTATCAACAAGCACATCAACAACACTAGACCTTATCTTTTTACCTCTAGACGAATACATATAGAGCCAACATTAACATCAAGATACAGCAGTGAACCATCCAGCAGCAGCAGCAACTACTACTACTATAATACAATTTAATGGCGCCGACCCAATTCTCTACATGAAGTGCTAACAAGCTTCGTATATTGGAGTGATAGTGCGAATATAGGAATATCAACGACTGGGCGACCATTATAACGTGGTTCATGCCTTTTTTTTTAGTCCAGGCACTAAATGTGTGTCAAAACACGGAAGGCAGAACATTTACACATACCCACCTAGCTGTCCTAAAGAAAAACCTGCAACTAAAAATGAAGTTTACTTTATTCCATTATCTAATAACCACAAGTGATAAAAGTAAACAAAACGAGTTTCCAAAATCAATATAAGAATTTCATTACAAAAATATATATTTCCAGTGTTCTGATATCATGAAGGTCGATATAATGTGTCACTTCAGATGTGTCTACAAGCAGTGGTCCTATTTAATAAGCCCTGGGAGAGGCTACTTCTTAAACTGTAATGTAATAATAATATACCCACAATAAAAGACTATTTGTCCACCTCGATAGCTGAGCATGTTAGAATGCTCACATCCAGGGCACAGGAAGTTGCGCCAGCTCCAGACCGAATCCGCCCCAAGGATTAGTGATGAGGGCCACTGTACTGTCCAATTTGGATATGAATTCTTTGTGGTTCCTCACAACTGATTCAGCGAATGCTGGGCTGGTTGTTAGAAAATAGTCTCCTCTTGCACATGAGATGCTACTAGCCATAGTTCTTTATGGGCTCCATAATAATTTAGTGTATACATTTTAAATGAACCAAAGTTTAATGAATCCATTTTAAAAGAGCTAAGTTTAATTATCATTACTGGTGTTTATTATGAAAATTCGTTTGCTTCTTTATTAATATTAGAATCTCTATTAGCTTACGTTGCACTGGGTAAAATGTTGGGTTCACTCCAGATGCAGATTACTTATATATAACGTCAGAATTTCTGTCACATATAAGCCAGTTCTAATGAATTATGGATGGGGTGAACTGAGGGAGCTACACGTTGTGCAAGGAGTACGACTATAATTGGCTACCAGCCAGCAGCCATCACACTGTATTTTAAGAAATTAAATGAAAATTTCCCCGAATAGGGCTCGATCTGAAGTGCAGGTCCTGAATGAACCACAGAATTTTAAAACTTCTGGTAATTTTATGTAATGTTTCAATTTTGATTACGAATAACTGTATCCCATTTTTGTGTGATTTTTCTTCATGTGCTATTTTTGTGTAATTGCACCTATGTTGTTATTGATCTGTCCCTATTACATGTCTAATGTTTGGCCTCTTATGAAATAAGCACATGTTATGAGGATATAGTTTCATTAATGGAGTTTATTACTGTCTGAAAACTGCATTCTACAGGTTTCTCATTGAAATAACGAATTATTCTTTTCCGAGTGATACGTTCAATGTCGTTTGATTGAACTATAAAAGTATAGTGAAAATTTGCTCTTATTTAGTAAAGCTAAGTAACACTGTGGTTAAGAAACGACATGTCCACGTGAGACTGGCGACCACTGTCAAAATAGTCACGATTTATGTGAATAGGGTTGCATTACCAGAGTAGTAGGGGAGTGGGATTCTCAGTGCAATTTTGATATCAAATTGCTATGCAAATTAATTGAATTGATCAATTAATCACCCCATCCCTACCCACCCCCACCCCAGGATGACGTCACGTGTTTCTCAGCTGCATGTGTGCCCAGCCTCATTATTACCCCTCCCCACCACCATCCCTCCCCCAACCTACCCTATTGGCGGGAATTTCTTTGTCCAAGTGCTGTGGCCACCTCCACCACCTAGGAATTGGCTGGAAATACAAATTTAAGAGGGAGCTTTTTATCTCCACTCATGTGACCAGAATTGGTAATACACATTCAGTCTTTGCTGAGCTGTCGTTGTAGAACCATCATGATGTGTTCGATCATAGAGATGAATGAAGGATAGAGCAGCTTTCAATAGCTGCATTACATGTACACATTCGGAGGAGGAGGACTGTAGCCACAGTTCTCTACACTAGGAATGGAAGAGTGTAGGAGAAAGAAGCAGAAGAACTCAGTTGAGCAGATTGAGATAATGCAGTGGGATGGAGCCAAGATGCATGTACACTACTGGAAATGGAAAAAAGAACACATACTTGCTCCGGACACTGCGAGAGGGCTGTACAAGCAATGATCACACGCACGGCACAGCAGACACACCAGGAACCGCGGTGTTGGCCGTCGAATGGCGCTAGCTGCGCAGCATTTGTGCACCGCCGCCGTCAGTGTCAGCCAGTTTGCCGTGGCATACGGAGCTCCATCGCAGTCTTTAACACTGGTAGCATGCCGCGACAGTGTGGACATGAACCGTATGTGCAGTTGACGGACTTTGAGCGAGGGCGTATAGTGGGCATGCGGGAGGCCGGGTGGACGTACCGCCGAATTGCTCAACACGTGGGGCGTGAGGTCTCCACAGTACATCGATGTTGTCGCCAGTGGTCGGCGGAAGGTGCACGTGCCCGTCGACCTGGGACCGGACGGCAGCGACGCACGGATGCACGCCAAGAACGTAGGATCCTACGCAGTGCCGTAGGGGACCGCACCGCCACTTCCCAGCAAATTAGGGACACTGTTGCTCCTGGGGTATCGGCGAGGACCATTCGCAACCGTCTCCATGAAGCTGGGCTACGGTCCCGCACACCGTTAGGCCGTCTTCCGCTCACGCCCCAACATCGTGCAGCCCGCCTCCATTGGTGTCGCGACAGGCGTGAATGGAGGGACGAATGGAGACGTGTCGTCTTCAGCGATGAGAGTCGCTTCTGCCTTGGTGCCAATGATGGTCGTATGCGTGTTTGGCGCCGTGCAGGTGAGCGCCACAATCAGGACTGCATACGACCGAGGCACACAGGGCCAACACCCGGCATCATGGTGTGGGGAGCGATCTCCTACACTGGCTGTACACCACTGGTGATCGTCGAGGGGACACTGAATAGTGCACGGTACATCCAAACAGTCATCGAACCCATCGTTCTACCATTCCTAGACCGGCAAGGGAACTTGCTGTTCCAACAGGACAATGCACGTCCGCATGTATCCCGTGCCACCCAACGTGCTCTAGAAGGTGTAAGTCAACTACCCTGGCCAGCAACATCGCCGGATCTGTCCCCCATTGAGCATGTTTGGGACTGGATGAAGCGTCGTCTCACGCGGTCTGCACGTCCAGCACGAACGCTGGTCCAACTGAGGCGCCAGGTGGAAATGGCATGGCAAGCCGTTCCACAGGACTACATCCAGCATCTCTATGATCGTCTCCATGGGAGAATAGCAGCCTGCATTGCTGCGAAAGGTGGATATACACTGTACTAGTGCCGACATTGTGCATGCTCTGTTGCCTGTGTATGTGCCTGTGGTTCTGTCAGTGTGATCATGTGATGTATCTGACCCCAGGAATGTGTCAAAGTTTCCCCTTCCTGGGACAATGAATTCATGGTGTTCTTATTTCAATTTCCAGGAGTGTATTATCTGATATATTCTCATGAGCATGTTTGCAAACTGTTGAAATATTCCATATGAAGTATTCAGTCCCCCAGAACGCAAGAGGTGGGCAGTTGATGCCAATTCGCTTCAGTGTAAGCGTATTCTTATATGCAATATATACCAGTGAACAGCAAGTGCCCATCCCCATCCAGTTCCCCTTCACCAACCCATCCTCGTGGCTGAGCGGAATGTGTTATATCGAAGAGCTATTGGTGTGACTGGGAGGAGATTGAAAGACATGTTGTCTAAGCATACAGCCGAGCACTGCACCCATAGTGGTTTTAAAGGAGTTACATTGGCCGAGTGCCTGAAGAGGAATACTGTTCAGTAGATAATGGCTATGCAGCAGAATGATGCCAAGATGCATTCTTTAATTCAGGCAGACCAATGATACTGTTTTAACTGCCTGCCATTTTTGAAATTCACAGTGAGTTTTCCACCTCACAAGAGTCCTCTGCCTCCGATCCAGAGGACCATACAACTCTTATAGTTCACGATTATACTGAGCGTTGGCAATACTCTTAGGATTTAAAGGTTGGCTACAGCACGCATACACAAGCTCTGGAATCTAAGATATTATTGTCGCACTTCGCAGCACACAGATTAATTAGTGGCAGTTTGGAAGCCAATGTAGGTGCCCGCCTGCTGTGGTGCGCACGTGGGTGAGGGGTCGTCGCCGAGCTGCTGTACTGCCGTGTCCGTCAGCAGCGAAATAGGATTTGGTATTGATATTTTTAATAATTTGCAGCGCGCTTATTAATTTAAAGAAAAGGGTTTGTGTACGTGCGTAGCAGCAGACGGTAATTTTGATAATGATAGGAGTTGAATTCTTAAGGAAAACCATTGTTAGGCGAATAGATTAAGTATTGATTTTTGTCATTGATTCCTTTTGTAATAGACAGGGAATTGTTTCACTATGTATTTAATTGAGAAGTATTTCAATCAGTCGCAAGAGTTTGATTAATTTGTAATATTGCTTTAATGCCACTGGAAGCATATTTACATATGAAGCGATTGTTGTAAGAGCTTCTAGCTCTTTGTTAATTGAACGAGAAAGAACCGCTTTCAGAATATAGTTTTTGAAAAACGGAATTACTTGTTTGGGTTATCATTTATCGAGTTTAGATTTGGCCAAACCCTTTCTCTTTAATTACATGTAGTAGTTGTAAGCAGCAGTAGCTGCAGCAACAGCAGGAGCCGCCATACGGAACATGCATCCTGGAATCCTGTCGCGCACCTGGTCAGCTTGATGGAGCAGGACAATGAGCTGTTGTCGGTTGAAGACACCCAGCCAACCTCTGACTCGCTGAAGTGCACGGGGGGTCCTTATCAGCACGACACAGCTCAGTACTGGCTTTCATCATACGCGCCAAGGCAGAATATTCCAGTGATACTGCATGGACAGAGTGAGGATGTAGTGTATGAGAAGATTCCAACTAAGCGCTGTGCACCACTACCCTTCTCTTCAGTGTACAACTTAACTATTAGTGGTTCGAAACTTTTACATATTGTATACAAGCAACCACAGACAGAGTGGCATATTGTGAGAGATCGAGAATGCAGCTGAAAGTATTAAAGTGCAGTTTACAGAGGTGGGATGGGATGAACTGTCATGCAGAAGCGTGTGTCATGCAGAAGTTGACTGCCGAGCATCACCTGAGCCGTCCTGGACATTTACTGTGCTGCTCTAACTATCCATAACAGTGTACAATGACTGTGCACTATGTGACATCAGGTGACATCCATTTATCTACAGCACTCCACAGTTACAATTTTTTTCGATCTACAGATGGTACTACCCATTGTGTTGGAAAAACTGAAAAAATGGCTGTCTTGTGTTAAAGCTGTGTATAGACACACGGCAGAGTATGAAAAGTGTGCATGTAGAGGACTTAGAACAGTGGATCAGTATGGTGCTAGTGGAAACTAATGTACTGCCAATAACTTTGAGAGAAATACATGCTGAATTCGGTGCTTCCAAAAAGGCTTTATTTTCTATACTCTGAACTGACGCTAAGATAAAGAACGAACCAGTTGATGTAGTGCATCCTGTGTGTGATTATTGAATAAAAAAGTATATAACTATGTATGTTTTTATTTCATACCTCTTATACTGCAAGTACTAAAGCTATTGCCCAGTATTTTCACTGGAAACATACAACAGCATAAAATCGTGTCGTTTAGCTAAATTCTCCATAAAAGACCATTGCACGCCAGTACCTGAAATGGTTTGTATCCTGCAAAGGGCATAGTGTTTATTTTCTACAAAAAACCATTGCATACCAGTACCTGAAGTGGTAGATGTCATGACAGGGTGGATGAAGGTTCAAATGGCTCTGAGCACTATGGGACTCAACTTGTGAGGTCATTAGTACCCTAGAACTTAGAACTAGTTAAACCTAACTAACCGAAGGACATCACACACATTCATGCCCAAGACAGGATTCGAACCTGCGACCGTAGCGGTCTCGCGGTTCCAGACTGCAGCGCCTCGAACCGCATGGCCACATCGGCCGGCAAGGTGGGTGAAGCATCAAGACTGTTATAAGCGACTAGAGCTGTGACGATGCAGCACAAGAAGACCGGAAGAAGAATGGCGCCCTCCTTCCAGACAACATACGTGCAATACTTTTAGGTGCATCCAACTGCAGCAAGACAAATTTTCTCATGTCACTGCTAACGCATCGCCGGCCACTGTGGCCGAGCGGTTCTAGGTGCTTCAGTCTACAACCGTGTTGCTGATATGGTTTCAGGTTCGAATCCTGCCTTGGGCATGGATGTGTGTGATGTCCTTAAGTTAGTTAGGTTTAAGTAGTAAGTCTAGGGGACTGATGACCTCAGATGTTAAGTCCCATAGTGCTTAGAGCCATTTGAACCATTTTGAGCTAACATCTGGATGGAGTCTGCTTTGAGCATGTATATGTATTTTCAAAAACAGTTTCAGCTCAAATACCAGCTATTACGGGAGACAAG
Organism: Schistocerca serialis cubense; assembly: GCF_023864345.2. NCBI lineage: Eukaryota > Metazoa > Arthropoda > Insecta > Orthoptera > Acrididae > Schistocerca > Schistocerca serialis. Next base: position 19,828 of record NW_026047539.1, on the reverse strand, counting down.
GTGTAGGTGGTGTGACATACACGAAATTCAGTGAGAACAGCGATATGCCTCCACCGGAAAAAGTGAAGCCAAACACTATCATATTTGACGAGGCTGCTGTGGAAAACCAAGATCAAATCAGGCGATATTTCTATTTCGGTCGCCGTGTAGCTGTTGATGTATCTGAGTCAGACATATTCCATAATCCCAAAACAACTAGTGAGGGATAATGCAAACCCAATTATAGCATTCCAACAAGACAATCTGAATTTAAAACACATTTACCAGGCTCATGTAGGAGCCGACATGTCATTCAATGATTTTGTAAAGTTATGTGCAGATTGTTGTAATCAATCACAGTATGGGTTTCTCGTTATTTATGAAACAAGAAAACTCAGTGATTGCAGATACAGACAACTTCCAGGAGTTCATATATATGTAACGATGCAAAGATTTGAATACATCAGTATATGCATCACCATGGATAAATTCACACCCATGCCAGGAGCTCAATTTGATAGGATGGATGTACATAGACAAAACATCCGCTTGTACGTGGACGCGAAAATTCAAAGTCTCGAACATAAAGTTGGAGGTGTACGCAAGGAACTAGAGACGTATTGTCAAACCCTTCTGAGACTGAACAACATACTGAACGAGATTCTTTAGTTTCTCCTGGTGTATTTGATAATCAAAACATCCACGGCCGTCGCAATCTGTTGCGCCGCGCGACCGATGCGCGGGGCGCGGACAGCGGAGGGAGCGCGCCGCGGGTGGAGGGTATTTAAATCGGCCGCAGCCGCGACCGAACCCAGTTCCCTCTGAGCAGCCATAGCGTACGGATCTCTGTGCCGGCACGTTCACAGGAGTTCAGTCCGTCAGTTCAGCTGATTATGGCGACATGTATGATCGCCGAAATAGTGTGGTTGGTTGGTTGGTTTGTGGGATTAAAGGGGCCAGACTGCAATGGTCATCGGTCCCTTGTTCCAAAACTTAAAAACTACCACACAGAGTAAAAAAAACGGATAATGGAGACAACAGACAACACAAGACAAGAAAACCTCAGACAAAGAACAGACAAATTGAAATCACACTGAGTGTGGCGGTGGTTGGCTGACCATAGAATAAAAAAAGGAAAAGCCAACCACCGAGAACACATTAAAAACTCAGTTTAAAACCGTAGGCCAAAGGCCAGAATCAACACAAAATAATAAAATAAAACAAACACTCAAATTAAATGATAAAAACCCCCTGCCCGAATAAAACGTAAAACTAAGCCAGCCATAGCAGGGTCATCAGTTAAAAGGGCAGGGAGCGTATCAGGTAGTGCAAATGTCTGCCTGACCACAGCAAAAAGGGGGCAGGCCAACAAAATGTGGGCCACTGCCAAAGCTGCCCCGCAGCGACACAGACGAGGGTCCTCCCGAAACATTAAGTAACTGTGTGTCAGCCAAGAGTGGCCAATGCAGAGCCGACAAAGGACGACTGAGTCCCTGCGGTTGGCTCACATGGATGACCGCCACACAGTCGTCGTCTCCTTAATGGCACGGAGTTTATTGGGCGTGATCCGATCGCGCCATTCAGCGTCCCAAAGCGCAAAAACTTTTCGGCAGAGGACTGCTCACAAATCAGTCTCTGGGAGACCAATGTCCATAGATGGTTTACTGATGGCCTCTTTCGCCAGGCGGTCAACATATTTATTGCCCGGGATACTGACATGACCTGGGGTCCACACAAAGACCATGGAGCGGCCGCAACGGGCAAGAGTATGCAGGGACTCCTGGATAGTGATCACCAGACAAGAACGAGGGAAACACCGGTTGAGAACTCGTAAACCGCTCAGGGAATCGCTACATATCACGATGGACTCACCTGAGCAGGAGCAGATATACTCTAGGGCTCGAAAGATAGTGACCAGCTCAGCAGTGTAAACGCTGCAGCTAGTCTGCAATGAACGTTGTTCAGAATGGTCCCCTAGAGTAAGCGCATAACCGGCATGACCAGCAACCATCGAGCCGTCAGTGTACGCAATGCCAGAGCCCTGATACATTGCAAGGAGGGAAAGAAAGCGGTGGCGGAAGGCCTCCGGAGGGACTGAGTCGTTTGGGCCCTGTGCCAATTCCAGCTGAAGGCGAGGCACACACCACGGGGGTGTACTCAGAGGTGCCCTGAAAGGAGGCAGAAGAGGTAAAGCCCCAAGCCCGGAGAGAAGCTCTCGGATGCGGACCGCAATCTTACTGCCAGCCCTGGGTCGACGTTCTGGAAGATTGACATGCGACTCTGGGAATAGTAGCCAATAGTTAGGATGCCCGGGCAAGCTGAAAACACGGGCAGCATAAGCGGCCAGCAAACGTTGGCGCTGTAGCCACAGTGGAGGGACACCTGCCTCCGCTAGTATGCTGTCCACAGGGCTGGTACGGAAAGCACCAGTGGCAAGGCGTATCCCACTGTGGAGGATTGGGTCCAGCACCTGCAATGCAGATGGGGATGCTGAGCCATAAGCCAGGCTCCCATAATCCATACACGACTGGATTAACGCCTAGTAGAGCTGTAACAGTGTAGATCGGTCGGCGCCCCAGAGGGTGTGGCTCAAGCATCTCAGAGCATTTAGATGCCGCCAACACACCAGTTTAAGCTGCCGAATACGAGGCAGCCAAGTCAGCCGGGCATCAAAAACTACACCCAAAAAACCTGTGGGTCTCCACCACAGCAAGGAGTTCGTCGGCAGGATAAAGCCGCGGCTCAGGATGGACAGTTCGGCGCCGGAAAAATTGCCTAATGCGGGTCTTGGCAGCTGAAAACTGAAAACCATGCGCTATAGCCCAAGACTGCGCCTTGCAGATAGCGCCCTGTGGCTGACGTTCAACAGCTGCAATGCCAGTAGAGCTGTAGTGATGGCAGAAGTCGTCAGCATACAGGGAAGTGGAGACAGAATTTCCCACCGCTGCAGCGAGCCCATTTATTGCGATTAAAAACAGGCAGACACCGTTCTCCTGGACTCGGGAGGAACTACAGGAGGCCGCGACTTGCATGCGGAAGGTACGATATGACAGAAAATTTCGGATAAAGAGCGGCAGAGGGCCCCGAAGACCCCATCCATGAAGCGTAGGAAGTATGTGATGACGCCATGTCGTATCGTACGCCTTCCGCATGTCAAAAAAGACAGCGACCAGGTGCTAACGGCAGGCAAAGGCAGTACGGATGGCCGACTCCAGACTCCCCAGACTGTCGGTGGCAGAGTGGCCTTTACGGAATCCACCCTGAGATGGAGCCAGAAGGCCCCAAGACTCCAGTACCCAATTCAAGCGCATGCTCACCATCCGTTCGAGAAGCTTGCAAAGAACGTTGGTGAGGCTAATGGGGCGGTAGCTGTCCACCTCCAAAAGGCTCTTGCCCAGTTTCAAAACGGGGATGACAATGCTTTCCCGCCATTGCGACAGAAACTCACCCTCGACCCAGAGACGGTTGTAAAGGTCGAGGAGGCGTCGCTTGCAGTCCACTGAAAGGTGTTTCAGCATCTGGAGCGGAAGGCCAGTGGGTAATTGGAAGAAGCGGAACTAAGAGCAAAATGCTCTGCCAAGCTGTTGGCAATTTCATCGGAGTCTGTACAAACTGCTCCACTCAGTGAGAGTGCAGGGACGCTGACAGGGGTCCGATAGCCATAGAGGCTTAGGATCTTGGCCCAGACCTGCAATGGAGAGACATGGAGGCCAATGGTGGACACATACCGATCCCAGCACTCCTGCTTGCTTTGGCGGATAAGGCGGCAGGCCCATGCACGCACCCGTTTGAAGGTGATGAGGTATTCAATGCAGGGATGTCGCTTGTCACGCTGTAGCGCCCGCCAGCGATCTTTAATCGCCTCAGCGATCTCAGGCGACCACCAAGGCACAATCCACCGCCGAGGGAACCCAGAAGAACTGGGAATAGCAGATTCTGCGGCAGTAACGATGCTGGTGGTGACTGAGTGAACCACTGCATCAATGTCGTCACTAGAGAGAGGCTCAATAGCGGCAAGGGAGGAGAACAAGTCCCAGTCAGCCTTATTCATAGCCCATCTGCTGGGGCGCCCAGAAGAGTGACGCTGTGGCAGTGACTGGAAAATGGTCACTACCACACAGGTCATCATGCACACTCAATTGGACAGACAGTAAGAGGCTAGGGCTACAGATCGATAGGTCAATGGCGGAGTATGTGCCATGCGCCTCACTGAAGTGTGTGGAGACACCATCATTTAAAATCGAGAGATCGAGCTGCGCCAATAAATGCTCAACGGTGGCGCCTCGACCTGTTGCCACTGACGCACCCCACAGAGGGTTATGGGCGTTAAAGTCGCCCAGTAACAAGAAAGGTGGCGGCAATTGGGCTATCAGCGCAGCCAGGACATGCTGCGCAACATCACCATCCAGTGGAAGGTAAAGACTGCAGACAGTAACAGCCTGTGGTGTCCACACCTGAACAGCGACAGCCTCTAAAGCTGTATGTAGAGGGACAGACTCGCTGTGAAGAGAGTTAAGGACATACATGCAGACGCCACCAGACACCCTTTCATAAGCTGCCCGGTTCTTATAACAACCCCGATAGCCACAGAGGGTGAGGGTTCGCATTGCTGGAAATCAAGTTTCCTGAAGGGCAATGCAGAATAAAGGGTGAAGGCTGATAAGTTGGCAGAGCTCAGCTAGATGATGGAAGAAACCGCTGCAGTTCCACTGGAGAACTGACCCATAGCACATTTTGGACAAGCCCTCCACCTCCCCGAACTTGTCCTCTAAATGATCCACAAAAAACTGGGGCTTGGTCGACAAATGATGCCCCATCTACTTGCGTACAGACAAGGTACCTGGGTGAATAATCTCCACTGCATTCTTTGGACAAACATTCCTCCCATGGAGTGACCAGGGAAGGGAATGATCTCTGATCAAATCTCTTTCCATTGAAGTTAGACCTCGATCGCTTAGAGACTGCTGGTGGAGGCCCACCAGTGAGAGATGATGTACCACGCTTCATTGCGGGTCATCCGCCCTAATGCCACCCACTCCGACCAAGGGCTCTCCCCACGGGCGCCACCCAGCTGCAGCAAAGACCACCTGGCAGGATGACCTTTGCCGGGAGTCCCGATGCCCCAAAGGGATAGGCATCTACTCCTCGGCATACGTGGGGAGGTAGCAGCTCAGCCATCAGCAGTGTAATCCCTGTGTAGTCAGGGGGCTACCACCAAGAGGGTACATGACGACCCCACCACAACGGACTGGCTACTGTGCTGGATGTCGGGTGTCGAAATACCCATGTACATCATGAGGGCAAAGATGGAAGTGCACAACGGAGGGAAGGGATGCTATCCGGAACACACTGCAGCGGATGTGGCTGGAAGCTCGATGTAAGTCCAACTCCATGAAAATATCAGGTGTGCCAGATCTTAGGGCAAGATGGATTTAAGATGCACCACGTAAGGTGTCCTTCCCCAAATGGTACGCACTAACGGAAACATTTGGAAATAGAGTGGTCAAACCCCTCAGGGGACCATCACATTAAAGGCCGAATGAAACAGTTTATACTCCTTTTAGTCGCCTCTTACGTCAGGCAGGAATACCACGGGCCTATTCTTATCCCCAAACCCGCAGGGGGGGGGGGGGGGAGAACTAGTGTACCCGTTGGACACTGTGGACTGGCAGTACACCCGTGGATATTTTGATTTATATACTGAACGATCGGGTTAATGCAATCGAGAAGGAAACTGTTTAACTGAAGGGGGGATAGCTGTAATTGAGAATGGGACATTGTACGAATGAGTTAACGCAATTTAAAAGAAAACACGCAACTTAACTGAAGGGGAAATAGCTATTACCGAGAAGGGGGAGCAGCAGCAGCAGCAGCAGCAGCAGCAGCAGCAGCAGGAGTGGATATGTAAAACTTCACACTGCACAGAAGTCCAATTAGTATACACCGAGATGCTGACTAACAAAGTCATCGAGGCACAGAAGGCCGTTCACGAGAAGTTACGGTTGCTGAGGTTAGGGCATTTGAAGTGGGAGCAGACATTGTGAGAAACCTTCAAACCAGTTACTGAATCTCTCTATCAACTCTCAGCGGAATTCTGCAACGACGACGATGACGCTATTGCTGATTTCATTAATTGTTACAGCTACGCTAGGATAGGCAAAACATTCGGTGTTAGTGGTGAAAAACTATACATGTTGGGTACACAGCATGTAACTTTAAATGAAAAAAAAAAAGATACAGATCGGCAGTAAACAATTTCGAAGAACACCCGGTCTACTGAACCTTATTTTCCTAAGACCCACAAAAACTAAATTATTCGCCTAAAGATCTGGAAATGTATCGTGAAATATTGCTTTTAACTGATCTGCATAAAAATGCATAAAATCAAAGCAATGTGAAATACAAATCCATTATAAAACTATTTTGGATGGTGAAAAAAGATAGCAGTGGTGATGGTATTGACATTCAGTGTAAAAGAGTGAGCAATCAACTCCCACAGTGTGTGTATGACGACCCCAATGAACTAATAGAGCAGCTATGACTGCTCACAGCATCAGCTGCCACTGGTAATACAGCTCATTCGAATGAAGTTTCAATAATTTCTGAGCTTAGAGAGAGTAATCATCGAATAAGTATGGAGACTAGTTTGAGAACTGCACAAACCAGCACGCAAAACATACCCTTGGTCAGTCGGACTCCAGACCCCATGGTGAACACACTGGATGGAGGCACTGCCTTAAACTGTTTAAATAAAGACTGTTTAAATACAGACATACATCCATCTTATCCAGCACAGCCCTGAGAAAAGGAAATTCGTCAAAATTCAAAATTCCCACCAATAGGGTAGGTTGGATCGGGGGATAATGAGGGTGGGGGATAATGAGGGTGGGGGATAATGAGGGTGGGGGATAATGAGGGTGGGGGATAATGAGGGTGGGGGATAATGAGGGTGGGGGATAATGAGGGTGGGGGATAATGAGGGTGGGGGATAATGAGGGTGGGGGATAATGAGGGTGGGGGATAATGAGGGTGGGGGATAATGAGGGTGGGGGATAATGAGGGTGGGGGATAATGAGGGTGGGGGATAATGAGGGTGGGGGATAATGAGGGTGGGGGATAATGAGGGTGGGGGATAATGAGGGTGGGGGATAATGAGGGTGGGGGATAATGAGGGTGGGGGATAATGAGGGTGGGGGATAATGAGGGTGGGGGATAATGAGGGTGGGGGATAATGAGGGTGGGGGATAATGAGGGTGGGGGATAATGAGGGTGGGGGATAATGAGGGTGGGGGATAATGAGGGTGGGGGATAATGAGGGTGGGGGATAATGAGGGTGGGGGATAATGAGGGTGGGGGATAATGAGGGTGGGGCACACGTGCAGCTGAGGAAAAACACGTGACGTCACCCAGGAGCATGGGGTGGGGGTGATTAATTGATAAATTAATTTACATATCAATTTGATATCAAAATTGCACCAAGAACCCAACTACCGTACTACTCACCAGTTTTGTAACTATTCACAGTGTCCTGTATTCAGAACAGAAATACCTATGAACAAGGAAAGAAGGAAAGTGGGGCAGTAGAGAATGTATGCTCTGAATGGATGCGAAAGGTAACCACAACAATTGAAGTCAAGGAGGAGTTTCGTTATGACACTGACAGCACTTTAAACTTACCTCCTTCAGCAATGGTTCTAACTATGGAGATCTGCGACCCACCTGGTAAGTTTCAGAAACTGTCTCGTGGCTATGATGAGAAATGAGCGCCTTTGAAGTCCCTGAATAGACTGCGATGTTGGGTTACAGATCTAAGATTAATTTGGCAAAATGGGGCTACAGTGATCATCATATTCAGTTTAGCTGTGGAGAAGACCACACTTATCAGACCCTTCAATGTCGACTGTGTAACCTCCTGCACAGATGAAATTCATCAAGGAACAGAGGGTGCATTGGAGGTGGCCAAGTTTTGAGCAAACGTGATGTCATAAACATGTATAATATGTATGTTACTGATACGAAAATAATAGTATCGAATGATTGTCACATTAGAGGGAATCGTTGTGTATTTTTATCACTACTGAAGTAAGATCGATGACTTACCGAAATTTACGCAATACTTTTCCCAATCTAAATTATTGGAAAACAGCAGAAATCAGTAGGTACGCTTAAAAATTCACATAAAAGTGGTGTCACTTCCATACCCCTTGTAACATATTATATTACAGTAATATTAGAAACAATAGTCTCACATGGTGATAAGAATAACGGAAACTGCAGTGATCGCACGTGGAAACAGCTGTATGTTTATAGTCGCTTAGGTCAATTTGTGGTCATCAGCGAGCAGCGAAGATTTCACCATAGCTTACAGTTTATCAGAGATTTCGCAGTCCATGCCCAGTCGCACTATGTCTTATCGCGAAAACGTGAGTGGGTCTGCCTCAGGAAAAGAAATTCAGTTTTGGCGGTGCGCCCAGCTGGTACCCCACGCTGACAATGGCGCCGTCAGCCGTGTCCGCAGTCGTGGCCTTCCTGGCCGCACTACGCTGCCCCACTGCCGCCCATTGTAAGTTGTGTACAGGCAATCCCCTTCGCGTGGCATACTCTAGACAGTCTGAGCGAACATCTGGGACTGAATACCAGTTGCGACGTTCCAAAGTAATTTTATGTGATATCCCTACCCTTGGGAACTTTGAATGCGATCACTGAATAAAATCTTTAGCTCTTCTATGACACGTATTTCGTGGTTCCATTGGTCACTGTCTAGACCTCTCAATGGACATTAATTGAATCTCAGTGATCTGCATAACCAGAAAAAGCTTGGATGTGTGGAGTATAAATAGTGTCAGCTTACAGCGTGATTAGTAATTAAATTGCTGTCGTAATTTGCGTCTATACAGGGTGGTAAGAAACAGTCTGACAATCTTGTAAGATTGTTTCGGGGTAGGTTGTGCTCGGAAATAATTGCTCAGAAAAAATCCTATACGGAACGCCGTTTCCGAGTTAACTACCACTGAAGTTAGCCAGTCAGACCGTTGCACGAACAAATTCAAACAGCCCGCCAGATACAAACAGTATCAGCTGTTCCCATAACGTAGATGACAGCACACCGGATGACTCATCCTTCGACTCGTGTTGATCCTTTCTTCCATCCCATCTCCAGTTTTAGCATCGCTCTCGTGTTCGATTTTAGGACACCAAACGAATTAAAATATCTGGGAACATCGCCTCTGGCAAGCCGCTTGAATTTGCGCCCATAGTGTTTTAATTGGCTAACTTCAGTGTTAATTAACGCCACAGCGTATCGAGTTTTTTCTTAATTATTTCCCAGCAGAGCTTCCTATTCAACACCCTTAGAAGCTTTTCGGACTGTTTCTGACCACCCTGTGTACATCAGTCTGACAGGAAATGAGCTGCTGTTTCTACTGATGTCAGCCAAATTTGTGTAGCTGTGACAATTTAAATTATGGACGAAATTATGCAAAAATCAAATTACGTACAAACGCCAATAATACGCTGAGAACATTATTCTAAACGTTGCTCATAACATGTGGTCATGTTCTTCAACACCCTCTCCAATGCTACTTGTGTATCTCTTTTGTATAGTCAGTTATGCTGACTAATTACTTAATTCACACGCTCCTCATCCCCTAATTAAATGCAAAAAGAGACGTGTGAGTAGCTCATTCAATTCCCCTCGACAAGCGCTTTCATTTGGTCTTCTTTATGACTCAGTATGAATGATGTTACAGTCCTTGTAAAGTCGTAAATATTACCTTTACGATCATTAACTAAATACTTCTCTTCCAGCCCCAGGCTTCGTCTAGCTTCAGACCAGGTGCACATTGAGACAGCCGGCGAAGGGCAGGGCAGGATAGGATAGGATAGCGCACCGAAGTAACGATCTTGCAACAGTGTGTGTCCACAGTGGGAGGCAGTTTAGCCGTCGTCACGAAGTCTTCCTTGTATATCCAGTGCACTGTCATCCCTTGTGAAGTTTGTGCTGAAATCAGGAATCTTACTCCATTGTTGGATTCTGATGAAAAGAACATGCTGATATTATCTAAGACTTCAAAACGGAACCAATTACAATGGAAAAATGGATACATGAACAAGAGAAAATACTCAGTGATTTCTCTTTGACGTCAAGAGTTTTCTGATTAGCAGTTCACGAAGTACTACCGTTTACGCAGGTGTCAGTTCCACGAATTTCACAGGCCCGTGCACAAATCGGTATTTTCTAAAAGGTGGAATGCCTAAAAACCGATTGCAAGGTAAGAAAACCTCGCTGTGTTCTTGGGGTACTGATATTTCTTACAAAGTAAAGACATAAGGAGTTAAATTTACTTTGGAAATTTAACTAGGGAAATGGTTAGTATACACGACTAGAGTGTAAGATCCAGCAGTTGTATTTGAAGGCACATCCACTGAGTTCTAAAGAGGTGACGAAGATATATTGCTTTCTCGCGACGAGTACGATTCAAATATAGCCCTTGTTGAGTCCTAATTCAGAGGTGATTCGAGTTCTTGAGCTGGAGGACTGAGTTCCTAGTAGAGATACCGCAATTGGCTAAATTACTTCAAACATTTTACCTCACATGAAATGTTGACTTGTTGCTTTGTAAATCAACATGAAGAAATGATAGAATGGTTATGGGTTGAGGGTGCAGGCAGCTTCGTGTCTAATCTCTCTACCTTCGGTAGCTCTTTCCTTTGCCATTTTTTCACGCTATACAATGGAATGTTGTATAAGCTTGGAATCATCAAGTTTCTTCATTTTCTTTGGTTGTTCGTTATAACGTCGGTGGTTGGTCGATGAGGAAATGCCCAGTTCTGCAGGACTGTCAGCTTGAGATGTAACCACCTGGTAAATACCATTATTTCCAATACCTTCGCCTTCGTTGTTGTTCTGGGGTACCACCCTGTGAGAGCACGTGTGGCGCTCGCGCAGTAAACTGTGCCTCTGACATCGCGAGGCGAGGGTGGTAGCTCTGGCACTGTGCTGCCCTGTACCTCAGTTTTTGCTGCTGCATTTATATCCGTGCGCCACAAAAACCTGCACGGTGCTGCCCTATCCTGTCCTGCACTTCGTTGCCTGCGTCCCAGTTGCGCCCTGCGGAGCAGTATGCAGGCGAGTAGTCTAGCGTTCAAATCAAAACAAGTCACCTCTGAGCTCGTTTCAGTCTACGCAAGAAATGTCAATGACTTAACGCTGATTACCATTTGGTAACAAGTTACCTGCTAGTTAATTGGAAATAATCATCCAGATTTGTTTCTTGGTTAAATTTGTGCACTGGGGAAATGATTATCTTATTTCAACATAAAGAGTGTAGAATGGAGTAGACAAACTTGAAGGACTCTTTCACTGTGCTATCCTCCTTGAAAGTACCTGCCCTGTTTTGGGCCTGTAATGACACCTTACGACGCAGATAGATAATACTTTAAATTCTGTGCCTAAGATTGAGAGGAATGTAGAAAATCTCTAATGTCTATATTTGATTCACTTTTGTTTCAGACTCCAAGGAGGAGCTAAAAACTCGCTTGTTACCTAGTATGTGACGGACGCGTTTGAGTGTGCTGCAAGGCAGCCACATTGTCAGTATTAACGATTTGTGTGACGAGTGTAAGAAAAGTCATTGTCTCGTGAGTAAAATAGTGAAAATATTCCAGCCTTACGAGAACTCTTTCAATCGACATAGCATCGCAGTACTTTGTTCCACCGTCTTCGCTAAAGAAGCCGACGCCGCCTTAGGAAGATACGCACTGTTGACAAAGAGAATAACATTTATGGCGACCAATGAATTAATATTGTGGCAGAAGAACTAATTCCACGTTTCTGAATAAATCGACAACGACGTAAAATTCCAAAATATTGTTAATCGGAAATGTACATTATATTTCAGGCAAAATTCAATCAGCACTGAATTTGTCCGCATTCAAGGCCAGTCATTACAGTCCTTAAAAGCCTTCCAAAAATTCTAAAGTTCCATATTTTTCTCTCTTCAAAAATCGATAAATTTGTTTCGCCACACTGGCGACCGCTGACAGGACAGTGCTGGTAGAACAAAGAGTAAGTACTTGATTCTTGTACTATAATTGTACTAATTGCTGTTTCTCTGGTACATGACGCACATGGAAAACTACGAATAAGGTGGAACAATATTAAGTGTATAAACGGATGGCACAATAACGAGAAGGAACAACAAGGATTTACAAAACTAACGTAATCTTGAGTGACGCAGCTCAACCGGAATTAAGGTGTTGTGGTCTTCAGTCCGGAGTCTGGATTGATGCAGCTCTGCATGCAACCCTATCCTGCACAAGCTGCTTCATGTAGTACTTACTGGAACCTACATCCTTCTGAATCAGCTTAGTGTATTCATCTCTTGGTCTCCCTCTATCATTGTTACGCTCCAAGCTGCCCTCCAATGCTAAATTGGTGATCCCTTGATGCCTCAGAACATGTCGTATCAACCGGTCCCTTCTTGTCAAGTTGTGCCACAAACTCCTCTTCTTCCCAATTCTATTCAATACCGCATCAGTTATGTGATCTACCCATCTAATCTTCAGCATTCTTCTGTAGCACCACATTTCGAAAGCTTCTATTCTCTTCTTGTCCAAACTATTTATCGTCCATGATTCACTTCCATACATGGCTACACTCCATAGATATACTTTCAGAAACTACTTCCTAACGCTTAAATCTATACTCGATGTTTAATTTCTCTTCTTCAGAAACTCTTTCCTTGGCATTGCTAGTCTACATTTTATATCTTCTCTACTTCGACCATCAGTTATTTTGCTCCCCAAATAGCGAAACTCCTTTACTACTTTAAGTGTGTGATTTCCTAATCTGATTCCCTCAGCATCACCCGACCTAATTCGACCACATGCTATTATTAAGGTTATTAAGTTAGGAAAGCGCAAACGCGTACAGCGGCTGCACCTTGACTTAGCTCCACTTAAAAGCAGAACCTTTTCCTTTCCATATTAAAATCCTGGTAGTGTTTGTGGCAACGCACAATACGCAATTACACTTCTGATAATTACATTTTTACGTTCAATAATCACAAAATTAGAACACGTAGTGCGCCATCTTGTAAATTTACGATGCGCACCAAATAACTACCGTAAGATTTTTTTACTAATTCAACTGCGAGAGAATTTAAAGATTTAGATTAACAGTGTAGTCCAGATAAAATAACATGCTCACAATGGAATCAGAATTTTAATTTGACAAATGTTGATGGATACGTAACCGATTCTGACAATAGTGACAAATGGCGCAATTAACATAATTTTGAAGTAAATGCAATTCAATTGCACTCCACAATGATTAACAATAACGAACCACATGCAAATGAAACCTTGTACACAATCGATGAAGCATCGATTACCAGATCAGACAAAGTATTTCCCGTGAAATCAGTGAACTTAGCCCGTTTGCGATTCAATCAGACCGTGGTAGAGAAGCAATGGTTACAAATAATGGCATAAATACAAACACACAAACGTCGACAGTTACGCTTGAGGCATATGGTCTGATGTCAAACATGAGCACACAATTATCTGATTTAAAGATTAGTCACAACACTACGAACGCAAAACTGTCCAGTCTAGAAATCGGCCACAACACGACAAACTAAGTTGTCAAGCATGGAAACTGGGTTCCAGCAGCAGTTTTCAAGTGTAAACACGCAATTTGAAAATATGCCCAAACATTTCGATCAACGCTTAAATAAACTCAGCAATGAAATCGATCAGAAGATCGAAGACAAAGTCATCAAAATAGCCAATAGTGTATATAATGTATTGGCAAATTATTTAGAAATTTTCAAATCTTACAAACAGGAACTGTCAGCAATCGTAGAAACACACAAACATAAACGGTACAAAAAGAAATACATGAAAACGTAGAAGCTATTCAATTAAATTTAACAGAAGTACTGTCCGTATGTGAAGAAATACCCGACCAAGTTAATGAAGTTAACGAAAAAGTCGGTCTTCTGAAACAGGAGACTCGACTTATTAATGCGGACATTACCAAAAAAAAAAGGGAACTTCTGAAATCGGTTGTGTAAAAGAATCAATAACTGACCGGGAAACAAAACTTTTTGAAAAATTAGGTAATGAAATGAAAGAAGCCGAGGACAGTACTTCAGGAAGTTGCGGATAGACCGAGTGTTCCAATGATTTGCCTCCGTCAAGCAACAGGCAGCCTGTCACTTATTCGCCCGCGCCACATTACGATGTCAATAATGCAGAATATCACGCACCCAGTCTGGCGTATGTGCACGCATCGGCGCAGACAGACTGGCTATTCGCCAAACGTGGCGCTGCAACATGCAGTAGGCGTGCCGCCTTGCATTTCGACGATTCTAGTCGATGAGAGCCTATTAAAACGTAGACACTTTCCAGTTTTCTCCACGGAATCCAGAAAAACTCATCCAGTCGTATTCGTGAGAGTACTTAAAAATGTCTTACCAAGAACCTGGACTGAGGCACAGAAGATTAGGTATGTAGTAGGCATCACACAAGGCGAAGCACTTTTGTGGGCCACAGACATGCCAGAACAGTGAGTCACCTACGAACAATCTGAACGGGCTTTCTTTGAGAAATATTGGTCTATTGGGGTCCAAGAAAGACTGCGACGTGAGATATTCAACCCACAACCGTTCTACCTCAAACACGGCGGGTTGAGGAAGTATTTCGGAAAGTATTTGAATAAGACGAGCTATTGGAACTATCCAATACCGCACGTGAATGTTCTCAAAATTATGAAAAATAGACTACCCGGAACTTACGCGAGAAATTGGTAACGATACCAGAGAACGACCTTGAATACTTTCTTTCCGTGCTTTACTCAATTGATCAAACATGTGAATAGCCGAGCACAAGTAATCGGAATGATTATTCCGGAACCAATCAAACCAACGGCAAAGGAAATCATTTTAATGGCAGTGGACAAAACCAACACGGTTGGAATCCGTATGTGACAAGGCCAAATAATGGAAACCGGAATTACGGAAATCTAAGGAATTCGGTGCCACAGAGACGTGACGACCGAAGATATAATACAGATTACGGTCCAAGCCGACATGGAAATAATAGAAATCACGCGAATTATTGGTCAGGCCCGCGTGATGAAAGGCGGCCCGCCAATGAAAATTACAATAGTTACAGTAATAGGAATGACTGACCAAGGAGAAATAGCGACGGCTGGCGGCAAGAAAATGTTGCACGCAGCGGTCCGGAAACTAATTGGCGACAGAATAACCACTCAGTACACATCGTACAGGTAACAGACTAATCAAGCAACGCCTTAAGATATGATCAGGATGCTACCGTAGAAGATCTACGTGAAGAAGAGATGGAAGCACCGAACAAGGTAAGTTACCTCGGGCAGGGTACAATAACAGCAAACATAGGGGCTATAATTACCGACGTAATTTTAGATACAGGCGCATCTACAAATATTTCCAACAGTTTATTTAAAGAAGTTTCGGAAGCATTAAAAGTACCATCGTTGCCAACGGAAAATTGTAAAATCTTGACAGCTGTAAGTAGCCAGTCAAAAGACAAGTGGCACACACAAATACCTGTTACTATTAGCGATGTCACGATAAACTGTACATTCTTAATAGCTGACAAATTAATCGTCAATTTATTTTAGGAATGGAAGTTTTCCAGCAGTATAAAGTAAACATCGACATAGGCAGTGCACTTTGCTATTTCCGAATGGGCAGTCGTAGCGAGAAGGTCAATCTTGTAAAGTCAAGAATAGAGCGTAATGGCCAATTACAGAAACAAACTGAAGTAAAATTAGTTACCCACAAGTGTTATTGATAGACATTACTTTCCCCGCACAGTTAGACACACAATTAACGAACAGGCCGCCCACGAGAAGGTAGGAAAATCCACTTGTCTTTCAGAAACTCAAAATGAATTAGCAGATCTTACTTATGAATAACAAGACATTTTTAGAAAACAGCCGACAGTAATAAATTATGAGTACATAATGGAAGTCTACCCCCATAAAACGCACTGGCATAATCATAGGCGATACCATGGGCAAAGAAGGGAGCGGTTCGCAAAGAAATAGACCGGTTCTGTGGAAGGTGATAGAACCTTCGCATTCACCCTACTGCAGTCCCATCCTAACTGTCAGCAAACCTGACGCATCAGTCAGATTAGTACATGATGCGCGGAATATTTAGAAGTATTGCCACTACGCCTATTGTGACACACAGTGAGAACGTCATTCAAAAGCAAGAAAATAAAGGACATAATCCTTGTAAATAGTAGCTTAGAAAGTAGTTTATAAGCTTGTACTCCGTAGTATTGAGTGAAATGAAGGTACATACTGGTCCTTGACGGTATTTTATGCAGAGGAAGTAAGCTACTCTGCTCCACTCAGAAACAGTATTACATAGTATTTGGGGAAATCCTAGGGATAAAACTAGCTGTATGGAAGGAGAAAGAAAATAGCACAGTAACGAAAGATGTAATACAGATATATGAACGGAAAAAAGGCTATGTACACGAAAACAAGTTACATATAGAAGGAAGCTAGCAGCAAAGAGTAAGGCAAACAGAAAAATTTACATTACACAGTAGCGAGTGATTTCAGAATAACCAACAAGGTAAATACGTGAAATTTTGTGGCTAAAGAAGCGAATGACAGAAGCTTTAAGATACGGAAATAAATAAATCTACGCAGCGTGAGTAATGAACATGAATAGCTCTCAAAACAAATACCTACACTTCATCGAGAGAGAAAAATTGACGTAAGGAAGCCCATAAAACATTCAGTAAATACGACTCTGCAGATTGTATAAGCTATACACCGAGGGTACATGTACGGAAGTGAAAACTAAGGAGTAAAGGAAGAAAATATGGTATTGTACATCAACTGACCATAAGGCAGTTATGTACGTACGACGAGATATTTAGTTGTAAGTATTATTAAATTAAGACAAAATCTTATAAACATGTATACCTAACGTCAAGAAACAACGCAATTAAAGCCGTAAGACACTACGGGTTTAATAGCAAATACTAAGAAACATACACGGTGCAACATCAGCGATACTTGACTCACGTATGCGGAAGGAAGTTATGAAATACGTTACACACTTAAAACATGAAATTAAGAATTGTTTCAAAAATTTATCTTGCGTACACATCACTATATTTACGCCGCTATACGAGAAACAGGTAAGTAGTGTGATCGACGACCCGTAAGCAAAAGGAATCGCTTATAAAATGAACTATAAACAAAAACGTCAGACAATTTTATGCTGCACTGAAGCTATGAAAGGAGGATTACTTGTGTACATAGATTTTCATAACAACCGATGAATTAAAATGTTCACATTTCTCATAACAACACAAGACGCCTGTAAGCGCACTTTAAGTGATGATACACGCACGCAAGGGCGTGCCGCTATTATGAAATACTGTACAGTTACACACAACTTCAAGATTTTATATTTATATGTCCATGTTAGCGCAGGAAGTTTTATAAGGGAGAATGATTTACGAGTACACCAGAACGTGCTCAAACACGAAACACTGTACATATTAGGGTTAAGCTACATATAAATGATTACTTCATGCATTGCTCAGATTTTATAGAATACACGTTGTCGTCATCATCGTAGGTAGAAGGTAGAAAATTTCCTTCCGAAGCTTCAGTGGAGCGGCTACAGGTGTATTCTCTGCACGCTGATGCATGTCGTTGCGTATTAAGAACACGTAACGTATAGTAAACCTTGAAATTACACACGAGTGTAAGAATGAAAACAAAGGACTTGTTCCTTCTAACTGATTAACGGCAAAAGGTTTGTGTTTCAGTAAAATCCAAGACCATGTTTTATATGTTACTCCATTGTATGTAATGTATTTTATATTTTTATTCAAAGTCAAGTGACTTTGAATTTTGTAAATATGTGTGTGCATTGACCAGACGTATCGAGTGGAAATAATCTCGGTACAGTATGTAAAAGGGGTTAATGTTAAAGTGTAGTGAAAAAGTTTCGATCGCGATTAAAGTGGTGTGTTTAGAAATCAAAATTGTGCAAAGCAGTGCTACGTTGCAAGTGTCAGCGAGCCTAAACAAGCGCAAACAAAAACTGAAGCCTGTATAGTCTAACAACCCCGGCGACACGATAAGAGAGGACAATGCCAAATAAGTTAGACATGGTACGCTTCTTACCTGGAACCGCATCGACGGGGCCGTCCTCCGCCTCGCTCGTAGTGTGGTGTGTTCTTCGTGGCACATATTCCAATGTACCTCGTCATATGAAGTCTTAGTACTGGAAGGAACTACAAAGAGAACACGCACACTGATGTTCGGAAGTCTAAATGGTACCAGCACGCTGCTGTATATTTACTGCACTGGCGCGCGCGATCAGCCAACGTTGCCTGCTAACGAACAACTAAGCAATCACGTGCGCGTATCGCTCGCCCATATTCAACCCTGGGGCCAGCGAACAAAGCTCGCCGCCACAGAATAAACACAGAAAGCAACACAAGGACTTAATTTTCACCTCTGATGAGAAAGGAAACATTTGTAAATAACGTTGTGTTCTTTGTATATTCTTTTGTATAAACTTTACTATATGATGTTTTTTTCTGAGTATAAATCAAAAGTCTGTATTATTAGGATTAAGATTTGTAAATATTAGCATAAGTGTGCCAAAAAACTGACACACACTCAGTAATACAAAAGAATTCACAGTGCCATGGATATCAGACAATAAAACTGAAGTTTGTAAATAAAAGACTCCCAAACCAATAATTACAAGGTCGACTACTGTATTCTGTCAACCAAATAAAATTTTCTAGTGACAGTATACAGTAGGGAGGAGTTGTAATGACACATTACGACGCAGAGAGATACAATATTTTAAATTATGCGCCTACGATTAAATTGAGAGGAATGTAGAAAGTAATCTCTGTAATGGCCATATTTGATCCACTTTTGTTTCGTACTCCAAGAAGGAGCTAAAAACTCTCCTTGTTACCTTGTATGTGACGGACGCGCGTTTTTTTTTTTTTTTTTTTTTTTTTTTTTTTTTTTGGGGTGTACTGCGAGGCAGCCATATTGTCAGTATTAACGATTTGTGTGACAAGCGTAAGAAAAGTCTTATTGTCTCGTGAATAAAATAGTGAAAATATTCCACTCTTATGAGAATTATTTCAATCGACGTATCATTGTAGTACTTTGTTCCACCGTCTTCGCTAAAGAAGCCGACGCCGCCTTAGGAAGATACGCACAGTCGACAAAGAGAAGAATTTATGGCGACAATGAATGAGTATAAATCAGAAGTTTAAACATTAGGATTAAGGTTTGTCAATATTAGCATAAGTGTGCCAAAAAACTGACAGACACTCAGTAACACGAAAGAATTCACAGTGCCATGTGGCAGAAGAACTAATGCCACGTTTAAGGTAAGAACTCTGAATAAATCGATAACGACGTATAATTCCAAAATATTGTTAATCGGAAATGTACATTATATTTCAGGCAAAATTCAATCAGCTTTGAATTTGTTCGCAGTGAAAATGGGTGGAATGGCTCTGAGTACTATCGGACTTAACTTCTGAGGTCATCAGTCCCCTAGAACTTAGAACTACTTAAACCTAACTAACCTAAGGGCATCACACAGATCCATGCCCGAGGCAGGATTCGAACCTGCGACCGTAGCGGTCACGCGGTTCCAGACTGTAGCGCCTAGAACCGCTCGGCCATCCCGGCCGGCCTTGTTCGTATTCAAAGCCAGTCATTACAGTCCTTAAAAGCCTTTCAAAAATTCTAAAGTTCCATACCCATTTTTTTTTTCAAAAA